>NC_079189.1:325193896-325495613 GCF_029499605.1 Hyla sarda
TCTGGCCTACAGAGAGCCTCAATAGGGGTGTGGAACACTGTTGTGTGTGCTGGGTTAGTGAAATAATACTGTTATTCAGTATGACATGCAGATCAGAGGCGTCGTTATTAAAATCACTGTTGAGCTGCACAATGACAGAGCCTGGAGACCATATAGTGGCTGAATGACACAGCCTGGAGGTAGTGGAAGTATGAGGAGACCATATACTGGCTGATTGACACAGCGTGGAGGTGGTGGCAGCATCAGGAGACCACATAGTGGCTGAATGACACAGCCTGAAGTTTACGGCAGCATGAGGAAAACATGTTGGGGCTGAATGACACAGCGTGGAGGTGGCGGAGGCATGAGGAGTTCATATAGCCTCAATAGGGGTGTAGAACACTTTGTGTTGTCCTAACATGCATAGGGAGTGTACTGTGTTAGTGAAATAATACTGTTATTCAGTATGACATGCAGATTACAGGCATCGCTATTAGAATCACTGCCGCAGAGCGTCTGGATGTGGCAGCAGGGAGACCATATGGTGAAAAAATTATAGAGAATAAAGAGATTTTTTAAATATATTTTCATTTTATTTAATTTGAGCACCCATTCTGGTGAGCATCGAGCTGGCGGTCCTCCACCAGGCAAGATACCACCTTTTCCAGCCCCTGCCTCTCAGCGCCCCCCTGACTGTGAAAGTGCAAATGTTTAATTTAATCAGTTATGGTTCATTGTTATCCACTTCTTCCTTCCTGAGGAAGGGCCTCTTTAAGGCTAGGTTCACACATCCGTTGTCCCCAATTCATATTTTTCTCTGTTATTGCCTCCTAAATGAACCATTGTAATAACGGATGCAAACTGATGCAAAGGGATGCAATTTTTTTTATCCGTTAGGATCAGCCCCCTGCAGACTCCCTCAGCCAGGACTTATATTACTCCCATCATGGAACAGACTCCTTTCCATAATGGGAGTAGTAGTTCCCTGGCTGCATTAGTCTGCAGGCGGCAGGGGAGGCTACAGTGTGCACCGTCAGGACATGTCTATTCTCTGCTGCTCATCTCCATACCCAACGGAGATGAGCTGCCGAGAATAGACATGCCCTGGAGGTGTGCTCTGATTGCACTAGGAGCGGGGACATGTCGGGTGGTGGTGGTGAATGAATGAAGCCTACATGCGGGACATGTAGGCTTCATTCATTCATCACTGCCGGTTCCCGAATGTCCCGCTCCTGCCCTGCCAAGAAGATGAGGAGCAGACAGAAGGGGGGGGGGGATAGGGGAAAAAGGACACTGGAAGGGATAAGGATATGCACACTGGGTCAAATAAATAAGTATAATTGCATGGGAGCATATATATATATATATGGGGGTCACAGTAGTAGTTTAAAAACTCTGCCGGGAGCCCTGAATGGCTCCTCGGTGCCAGCCATTCAGGGCTCCCGTCAGGGGATTTCAAAATGAATGTTTACACAGTAGTATATACATTGCAGGGGAGCGCAGCATGCCACCCTCTTCCCTGTTTTATAACTACTGATCGCATCGGGTCTCAGAAGTGACACCCGGTGCAATTAATCCCTCAGCCCCTGTACTACTACCTCCATCATGGAACAAACTCTGTTCCATGATGGGGGTAGTAGTACAAACACTATGGCATAGCATTGATCAGTATATGCAATCAAAAGATTGCATGGTATAGCCTCCTAAGGGGGCTAAAAAAAAAGTGGTAAAAAAAAAAAAGAGAATAAATGTGAATAAGCTCCCCTTTTCCTATTTTTTAAATATAGTAGTGTAATAAAAAAAAGATCATAAGTGGTACCACCGGGTACGTAAATGTCTGAGCTATTAATATATAAGGTTAGCTAAACCACACGGTCAATGGCGTATACGTAAAAAAATGCCAAAGTCCAAAATTTTTAACTTCTGGTCACTTCATATACCATAAAAATATTAAGAAAAAATGATCAAAATGTCCCATCAAAACAAAAACAGTACCGATAAAAACTACAAACCACGGCACAAAAAATAAGCCCTCATACAACCCTGTATGCGGAAAAATAAAAAAGTTATAGGGGTCAGAATATGACAATGTTATATATATAAATTTTGGTGCATGTAGTTATAATTTTTTTTAAGTAGTAAAATTATTAAAACCTGCACAAATTGGGTATCCCTGTAAACGTATTTATCTACAGAATAAATATAATGTTTCCGTTTCACCAAAAAGTGCACTGCATAGAAACGTAAGCCCTAAAAATGTGCAAAGTGGCTTTTTTTTCCGTTTCACCCTACAAATATATTTTTTTTGTTTCACTGCAGATTATGTTATAAAATAAGTACCGTATTTATCAGGGTATACCATGCACCGGCCTATAACACGCACCCTCATTTTACCAAGGATATTTGGGTAAAAAAAGTTTTTTTACCCAAATATCCATGGTAAAATGAGGGTGCGTGTGTGTGCGCGTGTATACCCCGATACAACCCCAGGAAAGGCAGGGGGAGAGAGGCCGTCACTGCCCGCTTCTCTCCCCCTGCCTTTCCTGGGGTCTAGAGCCCTGCTGCTGTTGCTTCTCTCCCGCTGGCTATCTGCGCCGCTGCCTGTTCTCTCCCCCTGACTATCGGTGCCTGCGCCCCATTGCCGGCGCCAATAGCCAGGGGGAGAGAAGTGGCGCCGGCAATGGGGCAGCGGCGCTGACAGCCAGGGGGAGAAAAGGGAGAACGGCACCCATTGCCTCCCCCCATCCCCGGTTGCATAATTACCTGTTGCCGGGGTCGGGTCCGCGCTGCTTCAGGCCTCCAGTGTGCGTCCCCTGCTTCGTTGCTATGCACTGCACGGCACGGCGCACTGACGTCATGTGCCGCATCGTGCAACGCATAGCAACAACACAGGGGACACACACTGGAGGCCTGAAGCAGCGCAGACCCGACCCCGGCAACAGGTAATTATGCAACCGGGGATGGGGGGAGGCAACGGGGCAGCAGCGCCGGCAATGGGCCGCTACCCCTTCTCTCCCCTGTCTGTCGGCGCCGCTTCTCTCCCCCTGGCTATCGGCGCCGGCAATGGGGCGCCGGCACCGATAGTCAGGGGGAGAGAAGGGCCGGCAGCAGGGCTCTAGACCCCAGGGCAGGGGTACAATTAATGATGCAAAAAAACCAAGCCCTTACATGGGTCTGTAGGTGCAAAATTTTTAATTTTATAATTTTTAGAAGGTGAGGAAGAAAAAACGAAAGGGCAAAAACAAAGATTGTTTCAAGTCCTTAAGGTGAAAATGGCCAGAGTCCCGGGGTTAAAGCCCAAAATTCTTCAATGTAATAAAAACTACAGGGTGGGCCATTTATATGGATACACCTTAATAAAATGGGAATGGTTGGTGATATTAACTTCCTGTTTGTGGGACATTAGTATATGCGAGGGGGGAAACTTTTCAAGATGGGTGGTGACGATGGCGGCCATTTGGCCATTTTGAATCCAACTTTTTTTTTCAGTAGGAAGAGGGTCATGTGACACATCAAACTTATTGGGAATTTCACAAGAAAAACAATGATGTGCTTGGTTTTAACGTAACTTTATTCTTTCATGAGTTATTTACAAGTTTCTGACCACTTATAAAATGTGTTCAATGAGCTGCCCATTGTGTTGGATTGTCAATGCAACCCTCTTCTCCCACTCTTCACACACTGATACCAACACCGCAGGAGAAATGCTAGCACAGGCTTCCATTATCCTTAGTTTCAGGTGCTGCAAAATGGGAAAAACAAAAATTGGAACAGGACCCTCAGTTTACGCAGAAGATTTTGTTCAGTGATGAGGCAAACTTTTATGTGAATGGTGAAGTTAACAAACAAAACCACCGCTATTGGTCTGACACTAACCCACATTGGATAGATCCCTCCAAGACTGTTGGAACACAAAAATTGATGGTATGGTATATGGGGTACAAAGATAGTGGGGCCATTCTTCATCAATGGAAACCTCAAGGCCACTGGATATGCAAAATTGCTACATGATGATGTGTTTCCCTCTTTATGCACTGAAGCTGGCACGTTCCCTGAGTTTTTCCAGCAAGATGGTGCACCACCACATTTTGGGTGTCAGGTCCGAGCATTCCTAGAAGAACAGTTTCCTTGAAAGTGGATTGGTCGTTGTGGGCCAGTTGAATGGCCCCCACATCTATGGCCCCCAACATCTCCCGATTTGACCCCCTTAGACTTTTATCTTTGGGGTCATCTGAAGGCAATTGTCTATGCTGTGAAGATACGAGACATGCAGCACCTGAAACTACGGATACTGGAAGCCTGTGCTAGCATTTCTCCTGCAGTGTTGCTATCAGTGTGTGAAGAGTGGGGGAAGAGGGTTGCATTGACAATCCAACACAATGGGCAGCACATTGAACACATTTTATAAGTGGTCAGAAACTTGTAAATAACTCATGAAAGAAGTTACGTTAAAACTAAGCACACCAGTGTTTTTCTGGTGAAATTCCCAATAAGTTTGATGTGTCACATGACCCTCTTCCTATTGAAAAAACAAAAGTTGGATTATAATGGCTGACTTCAAAATGGCCGCCATGGTCACCACCCATCTTGAAAAGTTTCCCCCCTCACATATACTAATGTGCAACAAACAGGAAGTTAATATCCCTAACCATTCCTATTTTATTAAGGTGTATCCATATAAATGGCCCACCATGTACATTCAAATGTAAGCTTGTGCAATTTTTTACCTTCTACTGCAAGGGTCCTCAAATTTTTTCAACAGGGGGCCAGTTCACTGTCCCTCAGACTGTTGGAGGGCCGGACGATAAAAAAAAAAAAAACTATGAACAAATTCCTATATCTTATTAGTGGACTACCCTTTAAGTAAGCAGCACAGTTCCCCCCACATTAGGTAGGCAGCATAGTTCCCCTTACATTAGGTTGGCAGTATAGATCCCTCCCACATTAGGTTGTAGTTCCCCAACATTAGGTTGGCAGTATAGTTACCCCACATTAGGTTGGCAGTATAGTTCCCCCACATTAGGCTGGCAGTATAGTCCCTCCCCCCCCTCCCACATTAGGTTGGCAGTATATTTCCCCCCATATTAGGTTTTAGTTCCCCCAACACTAGGTTGGCAGTATAGTTCCCCCACATGAGGTTGTAGTTCCCCCACATTTAGTTGGCAGTATAGTTCCCCCACATTAGGTGCAGTATAGTTCCCTCACATTAGGTTGGCAGTATAAATCCCCCCACATTAGGTTGTAGTTCCCCCACATTAGGGTTGACAGTATAGTTCCCCCACATTAGGTTGTAGTTCCCCCACATTAGGTGCAGTATAGTTCCCCCACACTAGGTTGGCAGTATAGTTCCCCCAACATTAGGTTGTAGTTCCCCCCATTAGGTTGTAATTCCCCCACATCTAGTTGTCAGTATAGTTCCCTCACATTAGGTGCAGTATAGTTCCCTCACATTAGGTTGGCAGTATAGTTCCCCCCACATTAGTTTGGCAATATAGTTCCCCCCCACATTAGGTTGGCAGTATAGATCCCCCCACATTAGGTTGTAGTTCCCCCACATTAGGGTTGGCAGTATAGTTCCCCACATTAGGTTGCAGTTCCCCCACATTAGGTGCAGTATAGTTCCCCTACATTAGGTTGGCAGTATAGTTCCCCCCACATTAGGTTGTAGTCCCCCCATTAGGCTGTAGTTCCCCCACATTAGGTAGGCAGTATAGTTCCCCCCACGTTAGGTTGTAGTTCCCCCACATTAGGTTGTAGTTCTCCCACATTAGGTAGGCAGTATAGTTCCCCCCACATTAGGTTATAGTTCCCCCACATTTTGTTTGCAGTTTAGTTCCCCCACATTGAGTGCAGTATAGTCCCCCACATTAGGTGCAGTATAGTTCCCCACATTAGGTTGGCAGTGTAGTTCCCCCCACATTAGGTTGTAGTTTGCCCCACATTAGGTTGGCAGTATAGTTCCCCCACATTAGGTTGTAGTTCCCCCACATTTAGTTGGCAGTATAGTTTCCCCACATTAAGTTGTAGTTCCCCCACATTAGGTGCACTATAGTTCCTCCACATTAGGTTGGCAGTATAGTTCCCCGCACATTAGATAGGCAGTATAGTTCCCCCCACATTAGGTAGGCAGTATAGTTCTCCCACATTAGTTGCAGTTTAGTCCCCCACATTAGGTGCAGTATAGTTCCCCCACAGACATACAGCCTCCAGCCATACACTGTATGCCTGTGTACTGCCCCACTTCAGTGCTCCGACCACCACTCCTCCGTTCCGGCCATAGCAGTAGTAGGTCCCGGGACTGGAGGACCGGTGGTCGGAGCACCAAAGTTGATGTGCCGCTGGTAACACTTACCAAGCTGGCCATTGCATGTCCTGCTCGCTGCTATGGTGTTCCGTTGCTGTGGGCACACGCACAGGATGTCAGTGACATCCCTGCATACACTACCTCCCAGAGATCCTTGCATTTTTAAAGTAAACACGGGGCCACAGAGAGCACATCCCTGCGTCCCGAAAAACATCTTTAGGGACACAGGGATGTCCTTAGGCAGTGGCGGCCAGATAAATGTCCTTGGTGGGCTGCATGTGGCCTGTGGGCCGTAGTTTGAGGACCCCTGTTCTACTGAATTTCATGTTTTGGCTGCCATCTAGAGTCATCTGTAAGCACAAAACAGTAATGTGTTACCCCTGCTGCTGTTAAATTTAATGTGTTGCACTTGTCTTCCATAACACTGTAATGTGTTTTGCCTGCCACCTTATACACCACGTGTTAGGCTGGGTTCACATTAGCTATAACAATGCAAAAAAAGTGAAAAAAAAAAGTTAAGAAAGATCATTTAACCCCTTCCCTGATAAAAGTTTGAATCACCCCCCTTTTCCCCCAAAAAAACTGTAAATAAAAATAAACATAAACATATGGGGTATCGACGCTTGTGTAAATGTACGAACTATAAAAATATATTGTTAATTAAACTACATAGTCAATGGCGTACGCGTAAAAAAATAAGAAATTCCAAAATAGTGTATTTTTGGTCACTTTTTATAACATAAAAAATCAATAAAAAGCATTCAAAAAATCAGATCAAAACAAACATGGTACCAATGAAAACTTCAGATCATGGCGCAAAACATGAGCCCTCATATCACCCCGTACGTGGAATAATAAAAAAGTTATAGGGGTCAGAACAGGACAGTTTTAAACAAATGCATTTTCCTGCATGTAGTTTTGATTTTTTTCCAAAGTAATAAAAAATCAAACCTATATAAGTAGGTATCATTTTAATTTTATGGACCTACAGAATAAAGATAAGGTGTCATTTTTATTGAAAAATGTACTGCGTAGAAACAGAAGCCCCCAAAATTTACAAAATGGCATTTTCTTTTCTTCCATTTTGCCGCACAATGATTTTTTTTCCGTTTCGCTGTAGATTTTTGAGTAAAATGACTGATGTCATTACAAAGTAGATTTGGTGGCACAAAAAATAAGTCATCATATAGATTTTTAGGTGCAAAATTGAAAGGGTTATGATTTTTAAAAGGAAAAAACGAAAGTGCAAAAATGGAAAAAATGTCCTTAAGGGGTTAAAGTATATTGGAAAGTATTCCAACAACTTACATTTTTTTTACTTTCTTAGGTATGAAACATTGATTCTACAACAAAATATTGACTTTAGATCAACTTTAAAGAGGTAATTCAGTGTTTTACAACTTATTCCCTATCCACAGGATAGGGTGTAAGTGTCTGATCATGGTGGTTTGACGCTGGGACCACCCATTTCCAGAATGGCTCCCAACTCTACTTATGCATTGAGTAAGGTCAACACACCCCCTCCATACATTCTCTATAGAAGCATCGGAGACAGCTGAGTGCTCCTTGTCAGGATCCGGACTGGTATGCAGCGAGGACACTGGTGGTTGATCCTCTGTGTCAGTGGGGTGATGGCGTGGGCCGTACCAGGGGAACGGAGTCCAAGGGGTTACTGGTTTTCACCAGAGCCCGCCACAAAGTGGGATGGACTTGCAGCGGCAGGTAACCCCCAGGTCGTTCCACCCGATAGCGACTCAACCCCAGCTGACAGCTGAGACAGGCGCGGTACACAGGGACAAGGCAAGAGCAAGGTCGGACGTAGCAGAAGGTCACAGCAGGCAGCAAGAGACATAGTCAGGGGCAACAGCAGAAGGTCTGGGTACACAGGCTTGGGAACACACTAAACGCTTTCACAGGACACAAGGCAACAAGATCCGGCAAGGACAGGAAGGGGAAGTGGGTTTTTATACACATGGCGCAGGTGTAGGTACTGATTGGGCCAGGCCCCAATTAATGGTGCACTGGCCCTTTAAATTTCAGACAGACGGCACGCGCGCGCCCTAGAGTGCGGGGCCGCGCGCGCTGGGACAGAACAGCAAGAGGACGGGGAAGGTGAGGAGATTGGGATGCGACCTGCGGGCGGGCGCGTCCCGCTACGCGGATCGCATCCCCGCCGGTGAAACCAGTGCAGCGCTCCCGGTCAGCGGGTCTGACTGGGGCGCTGCACAGAGACGAACGCCGCGAGCGCTCCGGAGAGGAGCAGGGTCCCGGAGCGCTCGGCGTAACAGTACCCCCCCCCCTTTGGTCTCCCCCTCTTTTTGGAGCCCAGGAACCTATGGATTAGTTCCTTGTCGAGGATATTGTCCTATGGCTCCCAAGACCTCTCTTCGGGGCCACAATTCTCCCAGTCAACGAGAATTTTTTTTTTACCTCTGACTACCTTGGAGGCGAGGATTTCTTTTACCGTGAAGACATCAGAGGAGCCAGAGACAGGAGCAGGAGCGGTGACCTTGGGGGAAAAGCGGTTAAGAACGAGAGGTTTGAGAAGGGAAACATGAAAGGAGTTAGGAATACGAAGAGAAGGAGGAAGAAGAAGTTTGTAGGAGACAGAATTGATTTGACTCTTGACTTTAAATGGTCCAAGGTAACGTGGACCCAGCTTGTAGCTAGGAACACGAAACCGGATATATTTGGCAGAGAGCCACATTTTGTCCCCAGGAGCAAAGACAGGAGGAGTTCTTCTCTTCTTATCTGCATGTCTCTTCATACGAGACGAGGCCAGTAGGAACGACTTTTGAGTCTCCTTCCAGATAACAGAGAAATCCCGGGCTACTTCATCTACAGCAGGAAATCCAGAAGAAGTGGGAATGGGGAGGGGGGGGCAGAGGGTGACGGCCGTACACCACAAAGAATGGGGATTTGGCAGAGGATTCTGAATTTTTGAAATTGTACGAGAATTCAGCCCAGGGCAGAAGGTCGACCCAATCGTCTTGAAAAAATTGCTTCGCCAACTGTGGCGCAGAAGGAAGACCTGGAAGCGGAATGAAGTGTGCCATTTTGGAAAAACGATCAACGACCACCCAGATGACGGTGTTGCCATGAGATACGGGCAGATCAGTAATGAAATCCATGGCAATTTGGGACCATGGTTGCTCAGGGACGGGCAAAGGAAGGAGGAGTCCAGCAGGCTTCTGGCGAGGGGTTTAATCCCGGGCACAAATAGTACAGACCCGAACGAAATCAGTAATGTCACCCTCTAGTGTAGGCCACCAATACAAACGGGAAATGAGCTGGATGGACTTTTTAATGCCAGCATGGCCAGCTAGGTGAGAGGAATGCCCCCATTTGAGGATCTTGATGCAAAGGCGTGGAGGAACAAAAGTCTTTCCAAGGGGGGTTTGTCCCAGTAGTGTTGCTCGCGAATACTCGCAATTCGAATATTATTCGCGAATATCGCATATTCGCGAATTCGCGAATTTCGCGAATATAGCGCTATATATTCGTAATTACGAATATTCGTTATTTTTTTTTTTTTCTTCACAGTACACATCACAGTGATCACCCCTCTCTGCTTCCAGCTTGTGTGGTGTAAAGAAGGCTCTAAAACTACTGTGTGAGACTGTGGGACGAAAATTCGCATATACGAAAATTAGCATATGCTAATTTTCGCATGTGCGAATTTTCGCGTATACTAATTTTTAGTATGTTAATTTTCGTATATGTTAATTTTCGCATACGCAAATGTTCGCATATGCGAAAATAAAACGAGAACATTACGAATATGCGAATATTCGCGAATATATGACGAATATTCGTCCATATATTCGCGAATATTCGCGAATTCGAATATGGCCTATGCCGCTCAACACTATGTCCCAGTGAGGCTGGAGCAGAGGAGACCAGGCACTTAGGCGGTACGATATGCTGCATAGGGGTTTCAGATTCGGTGGCATCAGAGGGACGAGAAAGGGCGTCAGCTCTGACATTTTTGTCTGCGGGACGGAAGTGTATCTCGAAGTTAAAGCGGGCAAAAAACAACGACCATCTAGCCTGACGCTGAGCAGACTGGAGGTACGAGAGATTCTTGTGGTCAGTGTAAATGACAATGGTGTGTTTGGAACCCTCCAATAGATGCCTCCACTCCTCGAGTGCTAACTTGATGGCCAGAAGTTCACGATCTCCAATGGAGTAATTCTTTTCTGCCGGAGAGAAAGTTTTAGAGAAAAAACCACAAGTAATGTTATGTCCGGTAGAGTTTTTTTGAAGAAGTATGGCTCCGGCTCAGACTGAGGAAGCGCAACTTCCAGGAAGAAAGGTTTCAATGGATCAGGTCTGGACAGCACTGGTGCAGAAGCGAAGGCAGTTTTGAGACGATTGAAGGCCTCATCTGCTTGAGGAGGCCATTACTTAGGATTAGCATTCTTCCTGGTCAGGGCCACAATAGGGGCCATAATGGTGGAGAAGTGGGGAATAAACTGTTGGTAATAGTTGGCAAATCCCAGGAAGCGTTGGATAGCGCGGAGTCCAGAAGGGCGTGGCCAATCCAAAACAGCTGACAGTTTATCTGGATCCATTTGAAGCCTTTGGCCAGAGACTAGGTAACCTAGGAAAGGAAGACTGTTGCATTCAAGGAGACATTTTAAAATTTTAGCATACAGGTAGTTTTCACGAAGTCTTTGGAGCACTAGACGGACATGACGACGGTGTTCCTCCAAGTTAGAGGAAAAAATCAAGATGTCGTCCAGGTAAACCACAACACAGGTATATAATAAGTCCCGAAATATCTCATTAACGAAGTCCTGAAAGACTGCAGGGGCTTTGCAGAGCCCAAAGGGCATAACTAGATATTCAAAATGTCCATCTCTAGTATTGAACACGGTCTTCCACTCATCACCTTTCCTGATGCGAATAAGATTATACGCGCCCCTTAAGTCCAATTTAGTGAATATATTAGCTCCGTGAAGACGGTCAAAGAGTTCAGAGATCAAAGGCAGGGGATAGCGGTTTTTGATGGTAATTTTATTTAAACCGCAGTAGTCAATGCATGGTCGTAAGGATCCATCCTTTTTAGAGACAAAGAAGAACCCCGCTCCAGCAGGGGATGAGGACTTCCGAATAAAACCTCTCTTTAGGTTCTCTTGGATATACTCAGACATGGCTTGAGACTCTGGGGCAGACAGAGGGTAGATCCTGCCACGGGGTGGAGTGGTACCAGGAAGGAGGTCAATGGGACAATCATAAGGCCTATGAGGTGGTAAGATCTCTGCATGCTTTTTGCAGAAAACATCAGAAAAGTCCTGGTAGGCCTTGGGAAGGCCTGGTATAGGTGGAGCCTCAGGGGTTTGACAAGTGGAAGCAGATGTGAGGCATCATTTGAGACAAGTAGGACCCCAACTTTTGATCTCCCTGGTGGTCCAGTCAAGGGTAGGAGCATGACGTTGGAGCCATGGCAGGCCGAGAAGAACTTCAGAGGTGCAGTTGGGCAGAACAACAAATTCAATTTTTTCATGATGCAGTCCAATGCTCATAGGCAGGGGTTCTGTGCGGTAGCGCACAGTGCAGTCCAACTTTTCTCCGTTGACAGAAGAAGTATAGAGCGGTTTGACGAGAAAGGTTACTGGGATGCTGAACCTATTAACAAAAGAGGCCAAAATAAAATTTCCTGCAGAACCAGAGTCCAAGAAGGCTACAGCTGAGAAGGAGGAATTGGTGGAAGGAGAAATCTGCACAGGCACAGTCAGACGTGGAGAAGCAGAATTCACACCAAGAGTCGTCTCACCTTTAATAGAATGTGTTTCTCCTGACGCGGAGGGCGGATAGGACAGTCTTTTAGGAAGTGTTCGGTACTAGCAGAGTACAGGCACAGATTCTCGTTACGGCGGCGAGTCCTCTCTTGTAAGGTCAGGCGGGACCGATCCACTTGCATAGCCTCCTCGGCGGAAGGCACAGGAACAGATTGCAAAGGACTTTGGAAGAGAGGAGCTGGGGAGAGAAATCGCCTGGTGCGAACAAGATCCTTTTCCTGTCGAAGTTCCTGGCGTCTTTAAGAGAAACGCATGTCGATGCGGGTGGCCAAATGGATAAGTTCAGACAAATTTGCAGGAATTTCTCGTGCGGCCAGGACATCTTTGATGTTACTGGATAAGCCTTTCTTGAAGGTCGCGCAGAGGGCCTCATTGTTCCAGGATAGCTCTGAGGCGAGGGTACGAAACTGAATGGCGTATTCGCCTACGGAAGAACTCCCTTGGACGAGGTTCAGCAAAGCAGTCTCGGCTGAGGAGGCCCGAGCTGGCTCCTCAAAGACACTATGTACTTCTGAGAAGAAGGACTGGATTGTAGCAGTGGCAGGATTGTTGTGGTCCCAGAGCGGTGTGGCCCATGACAAGGCCTTTCCAGACAGGAGACTGACCACAGAAGCCACCTTAGACCGTTCAGTGGGGAATTGGTCCGACATCATCTCCAAGTGTAGGGAACACTGGGACAGGAATCCACGGAACTGTTTAGAGTCCCCATCAAACTTGTCCGGTAGAGACAGGCGGAAGCTGGGAGCAGCCACTTGCTGCAGAGGAGATGCAGGAGCTGGAGGAGGAGATGATTGCGGAAGTTGCGGCAGAACCTGTTGCAGCTTAACGGTCAGTTGAGTCAGCTGCTGTCCTTGTTGCGCGACCTGTTGGGATTGCTGGGCGACCAACGTGGTTAGGTCAGCGACACTAGGCAGCGGGACCTCAGTGTGATCCATGGCCGGATCTACTGTCAGGATCCGGACTGGTATGCAGCCAGCACACTGGTGGTGGATCCTCTGTGTCAGTGGGGTGATGGCGTGGGCCGTACCAGGGGAACGGAGTCTAAGGGGTTACTGGTTTTCACCAGAGCCTGCAGGTACTTGAGTTACATGACATATACAATGTGGCCTGCATGCCATCACATTGAATCTGTACCTATGCTTTGTACTTACCTGAGTTTGCCATTTTGTATTTTATTATTTATTTGTTAAATGTTGAAAAATTTATAAAAACAAAATGAAGTAAGAAGAACTCATGTAACGCGGAGACCTGGTTGCATCTTATTACCATTTTGACTTAGCAATGCTACAAATCTTGTTGACATGTCCTGGGACTTAAGGGCCGAGGGCATACCTGTATACCCTCGGCATCTCCATTCACCACCAGTAACCGGGCAGTGAACGGAATGGGATGCCTGCACAAATCGTTCAGCAGGCATCTCGTGCCAATGCCTGGAAGGCCCTGATCGCCACAAGTCTGGGGGGGGTCTTGATTGCCTGAGGGGGTCAATGATCGCATTGGAGGGCGATTCCTGGTCATAGGGTCTCCCATGACCCGTGTGATCGGTGCTGTCCGAGACAGCACCGATCACCCTGAAGGGATAGGAGTGAGGTGGCAGGGGTGCCACCCTTTCTATCCAAGATCAAGATCTGCAAGATCAGGAGGGCCCCAGTTAGGAGATTACTGTGCGGTGGTCTCTAAACTGTGGCCCTCCAGATCTTGCAAAACTACAACTTCCAGCATGCCCAGACAGCCGATTGCAGTCTGGGCATGCTTGGATTTGTAGTTTTGGAACATCTGGAGGGCCACAATTTGGAGATTACTGTGCGGTGGTCTCTAAACTGTGGTCCTCCAGATCTTGCAAAACTACAACTTCCAGCATTCCCAGACAGCTGTTGGATTTCACTGTGCAGTGTTCTCTAAACTGTGGCCCTACAGATCTTGCATAACTACAACTCCCATCATGCAAGAACAGCAAACGGCTGTCTGAGCATGCTGGGAGTTGTGGTTGTGTGCCTCCATCTGTTGCATAACTACAATTCTTAGCATGCCCTTTGGCTATCAGCACATGCCAGGAGTTGTAGTTTTGCAATAGTTAGAGGCACACTGGTTGGAAAACACTGAGTAAGGTTATGTGACCTCCAAGCATGCAATGACAGACTGTGCATGATGGGAGTTGTAGTTTTGCAACAGCTGGAGGCACACTGGTGGGGAAACACTGACTTAGTCTGTTACCTAACTCCTTTTTCCCTACCAGTGTGCCTCCAGAGTCTGACAGTGTATACATGTTGAGAGTTGTAGTTTTACAACAGCTGGAGGTTTGCGTGCAACACCCCCCCCTCCCCCCACATGAATGTGCAGGATACATTCATACATTTACAGGGGTCGGGATTTACAGTGAGTTTCCCCTGCAAGTTTGAGCTGCTGCAAATTTTCTGCCGCTGCCTAAACTCCCAGCGGGAAACTCGCTGTGAATCCTACCCAGCTGGAGACACTGTTTGTGAAACACTGCCGTAGAGTATTTTTGGTGGCAGAGGCAAACACCATGCTTGCATCTGGGTCCGCCTCCCCCTTACAAATCCCTAACCTAAGCCTCAAATGCACATGGCACTCTCTCTTTTTGGAACACTGTTGTATTTCAAGGCAACAGTTTAGTGCCACATATGAGGTATTTCCGTACTTTGGAGAAATTGTGTTACAAATTTTGGGCGGCTTTTTCTCCTTTTTCCCTTATTAAAAGGAAAAGTTGCGGTCTACACCAGCATGTTAGTGTAAAAATGTTTTATTTTTTACACTAACGTGCTGATGTTGCCCCATAATTTTCATTTTCACAAGAGGCAAAAGAAAAAAAAGACCCCCAAAATTTGTAACACAATTTCTCCTGAGTATGAAAATACCCCATATGTGGACGGAAAGTGCTCTGCAGGGGCATAACAGGGCTCAGGAGTGAGAGCGCACCATGTACATTTGAGGCCTAAATTAGTGATTTGCATAGGGGTGGATGCTAGTTGCAGCACTGATATAAATGCAAAAAAAAAAACACCCACCTGTGACCCTATTTTGGAAACTACACCCCTCACGGAATGTAATAAGGGGTGCAGTAAGCCTTAACACCCCACAGGTGTTTGACAAATGGGATCACATGTGGGGGGTCCATTTTTCTGGCAGCACATGGCCCCAGACTTCAATTCCAGCCAAATTCTTATTCTAAAAGCCTAATGGCTCTCCTTCTCTTCTGAGCCCTGTAGTGCTCCCGCAGAGCACTTTAAGTCCACTTATGGGGTAGTTCCTTGGGGTAACACAAGCCTTTCAGTGATTTTTTTTTCCATTTTCACGTCCAACAAAAGTTTGTCAATCACCTGTGAGGTGCAAAGACTCACTATAACCCTTGTTACGTTCCTTAAGGGGTGTCATTTCTCAAATGGTATGCCATATGTTTTTTTTTTCTGTTCTGGCACCATTGGGGCTTCCTAAATGTTACATGCCCCCCCAAAATAATTTCATCAAAATTTGCTCTCCAAAGGCCTGTGTTGAAATGGATGATCGGATCGCCTGCTGCACTGCAGCAGTGATTCGATCATCTGAAATGGCGTCCAGAGGTCCCCTCACCTGCCTCCAGCCGTCTCTGGGGGTCTTCTGCTCTGGTTTGAGATCGAGCACACCAGAGCAGAAGATCGCCGATAACACTGATCAGTGCTATGCCTATGCATAGCACTGAACAATATTAGCAATCAAATTATTGCTATAGATAGTCCCCTAAGAGGATGTTAAAAAAAGTTACAAATGTGTTACAAAATCCCCTCCCCTAATAAAAATGTAAATTGTCCCTTTTTCCCCATCTTACCTCCAAAAATCGTAAAATAAATTATTAATAAACATATTTGGTATTGCCGCGTGCATGTATGTCTGAGCTATCAAAATATAATGTTAATGATCCTGTACAGTGAACGGCGTAAATGGTTAAAAAAAAAAAGTCCAACATTTCTGCTCATTTCTGTCACATTTTATTACAGTTTTTTTTAATAAAATGTGATTTAAGTTTCATATATATGCAAATGTGGTATCGATAATACAGATCATGGTGCAAAAAATTAGCCCTCATACAGCCGTGTTTATGGAAAAATGAAAAGTTATAGGTGGTCAAAAAGGGTGATTTTAAACAAACTAACTTTGTACTAGAAAAGTAAGTAAAAGGGATTATTATTTTAATCGTATTGACACACATTTTTACCATGAAGTGTACAGTGTGAAAAAGAAACCCTCCAAAATTAGCAAAATTGTGTTTTTCATCTAAATTTACTCACTAAAAAAAATATTTTTTGGGTTCACTGTACATTTTATGGTAAAATGAGTGATGTCATTACAAAGTACAATTGGTCACACAAAAATCAAGCCCTCTCATGGGTCTGTGGATGGAAATATAAAAGAGTTATGGATTTTAGAAGGCGAGGAGGAAAAATTGAAAACTCAAAAATAAAATTGGCCTGATCCTTAAAGTCAAAATGGGCTTGTTCCTTAACCCCTTAAGGACCACGGGTTTTTCCATTTTTTGCACTTTCGTTTTTTCCTCCTCACCTATTAAAAATCATAACCCTTTCAATTTTGCATCCAGAAATCCATATGATGGCTTCTTTTTTGCACCACCAATTCCACTTTGCAGTGAAATCAGTAATTTTACCCAAAAATCTACGTCGAAAAGGGAAAAAAAATCATTGTGCGATGAAATTGAAGAAAAAACGCCATTTTGTAACTTTTGGGGGCTTCCGTTTCTACGCAGTACATTTCTCGGTAAAAATGACACCTTATCTTTATTCTGTAGGTCCATATGATTAAAATGATACCCTACTTATACAGGGATCCCTCGACTTACAATGGCCTCAACATACAATAGTTTCCACATACAATGTTCTTTTCTGGACCATTGTAACTTGAAACCAGAATCAACATACAATGCTACGGACAGTCCAGATCTGTGAAACGTGTCAATGGCCGGAAGAACCGACCAGTCAGAATGGGCATTCACTGGTAAAACCCCTGTATTACTGAAGTGTATGCCCTGAATTCCTGTCTGGTAGCGCCCCCTACTTTACAGGGAGGTATTACATGTTCTGTACTACTCTTTACCTGTGCTAGGGTTAGCGGCTCCAAGTAATGGCGGCTCCATGTTACTTTTTTGGGACATTGCGTGTACTGTACAAGACCCTGAAAAAGCTCCTGTCCTCTACATAGACCAGTGCTTCCCAACCAGGGTGCCTTCAGGTGTTGTAAAACTACAACTCCCAGAATGCCTGGACAGCCAAAGGCTGCCAACGGCTGTCCAGGCATGCTGGAAGTGGTAGTTTTGCAATTTCTGGAGGCACCCTGATTGGGAAACACTGAAATAGACAGTGATTACAGCTCCCAGCAGCTCTTTCTTACTTTTATATATAAGGCCTTGCTTTATTTATATTAGTTATCAACTGATTGTTCTTTAATCCTCACTTTTTCCTATTTTTGGATGACATATTGGGGCTTCAGAACCAATTACCAGGTTTCCATAGAGTTACGGTCTCAACATACAATGGTTTCAAAATACAATGGTCGTCCTGGAACCAATTAATACTGTAACTTGAGGGACCCCTGTATAGGTTTGATTTTGTCGTACTTCTGTAAAAAATCATAACTACATGCAGAAAAATGTATACGTTTAAAATTGTCATTTTCTGACCCCTATAACTTTTTTATTTTACTGCGTATGGGGCGGTATGAGGGCTAATTTTTTGCGCCGTGACCTGAAGTTTTTAGCGGTACCATTTTTGTATTGATCGGACTTTTTGATCACTTTTTATTCATTTTTCATGATATAAAAAGCGACCAAAATACGTTATTTTGGATTTTTGAATTTTTTTGCGCATACGCCATTGACCGTGCGCTTTAATTAATGATATGATTTTATAGTTCGGACATTTACGCATGCGGCGATACCACATATGTTTATATTTATTTTTATTTACATGGTGTTTTTTTATGGGAAAAGGGGGTGATTTGAACTTTTATTAAGGAAAGGGTTAAATCACATTTATTAACTTTTTTTTTTTACACTTTTCTTTGCATTGTTATAGCTCCCATAGGGGGCTATAACAATGCACACACTGATCTTATACCCTGTTCTCTGCAAAGCCATTGCTTTGCAGTGATCAGGGTCATCGGCGGTCGATTGCTCAAGCCTGAATCTCAGGCTTGGAGCACTCAATCGCCGAGGGGACACGCCGGAGGCAGGTAAGAGGACCTCCGCTCGTGTCCCAGCTGATCGGGACACCGCATTTTCACTGCGGTAGTCCCAATCAGCCCCGCTGAGCAGCCGGGCAGCTTTCACTTTCGGTTTTGAACGCCGCTTCTAAAGGGTTAATAGCGTGCGGCACCGCGATCGCTGCCGCGCGCTATTAGCCCCCAGTCCCGGCATCAGATACATGCCGGGACCGACCCGATATGACGCGGGGTCACCGGCCAAGGACGTAAATATACGTCCTTGATCGTTAAGGGGTTAAGGGGTTAATAGGTGTATTGATTCAATTGGTGTAATCTACCTCTGATCTATCCTGAAAAATGTGAATGCTTTGCTCACATCAGGTATTTTAAAGATATTTCTCATATTATTTAAATCCTAAAATATGAGTTCAATATCATATTCCAAACAGACAACATCTGGTGGGATTTCAAATTTCTATGTCTATACTGACATCAATAATTCATGGCACATTTTTGGTTACTTGATGAAAAGTTCCCATAGGCTGAATGCTACTACTAAATATTGAAAAGGTTATTTCAATACATTGAAAGGCACCTTGGATATGCAGCCATTAAATACGAATAAATATATAATTTCTATGTACTAAGAACCATGAAAGGCACCATAAATCAAAACAAATGACAAATAATTTCTTGTTTTCAAATAGTGGTGAATCAGGAATCAGAAGGACATTTAAGTTCCTACAAAGGTCAATATTTGATCTTGTTTTTCCCTTATGTGCAACAATGCTTACAATAACATTTATGAATATATTATCATAAATGTTATAACATATTCATTTTAAATTATGATATAACTGAAAATGTCTTTAAAGCATACCTGTCGTCTCTGAATAAGCAGTTGTGTGTCTACATGAGATGCAGCCCTATTTTGAGCCATTTTAAATTATATGGAATTATTTCTGGATTTAAAGGCTTCTTTTAATATTTTTAGCTGTCCGTGAGGTAGTTAAGCTCAGCATTTATCTATGTGGCTCCCATACACATGCATAGAAGGGAAGAGCTGTTCCCTTGTGTCTTCAAATCACACTCTAAAAAGCAGCATGGAGCACATTATAGAACAATACTGACCTGAGAAAGAAATGAACCAAGCTATGAGTTGCAATCTAATACTAACAGCTTCTGTAGTCTCTCTCTCCTGCACCCCTCCCCCCCTTTTCTATACATTTATTTTGATAGCATGCTACCTGATCCTTTAGTCTATTTTCTAAAGATAGATTTGAGCAGTTTTTTCACAGAATGAATCATGCCCTTCAGGGGGAGGTAGCGCCTAATAAAGGTGCCTGATAAATAAAGAGGCATTTTTTCTCTGATAAAGCTATATTATCTCCATCCTGTCACTCGATGTCAGTAAGGCGTTTGACAGGGTGGAGTGGGGGTTTTGTGGGAGATGCTCGGGAGGTATGGATTCCCAAAGAAATATATAGATTGGATCAAACTACTGTATGTTGGGGCAGAAGCTAAGATAAGTATTGAGGGAAAAAGAAAGCTTCAAATTATCCTGTGGCACTAGGCAGGGATGTCCCCTCTCCCCCCTATTGTTTGCATTGGAAGCGGAGCCACTGGCTGCCAGAATTAGAGCAGACCAGCAGATAGAGGGATTTGAAATAGGGGGTAGAGGGGATAAAATATCCCTATATGCAGACAACATATTAATCTTTTTAGAAGAGCCAGGAAGATCTTTAATTAGAGTAATGGAGGTGATTGGGGAGAACGGGACATATGCGGGTTTGATTATATATTGGACAAAATCTGTACTATTACCTATTGGTACAAAGGAAATTGAACAGGTGAAAGATCTGAAAGTACTGGAGAGAGGAGGAAACTTCACCTACTTAGGTGTTCAAATATCAGGGTAATAGGAGAATACCATGAAATAAATACAAACAACCTAGTTAAAAAAAAATGGAAAATAAGGTGAGAGTTTGGAACAAAAGGAATCTCTCAAGAGCAGAGAGAATAGTTATGATTAAATCTATTGTCCTACCAAAATTTTTGCATATGTTCGGAGCCGCACCACTCTGGTGTGAGAAGGTTTTTAGTAAGATAATAGCTATGTTTAATGCCCTAATATGGGAAAGGAAAAGAACGCGGATAAACATAGATTACTTGTGCCAAGAATATTGTGACAATATTGAAATGTAAAATGCTATTCTCGTAAATTTCATATATGAAAAAATAAAAGTTTATGGAAAAAAAGATTTATTACAATACTGATTTAAGCAACGTTTGTTGAAATGACAGTGCCCGCTTAAGTTCAAATGTCTAGAAAGTCACTTTGGAGTTCTTTGGTTATTGGTACATTAACATTTGTAAGTAGACATCCATGCAAGTCTACAAAGCAGGAAATGTTTCTAGTAGTATAGTAGGTACTTTCCATTATTCTTGGATTTCATAAAGAAAATATTATATTTGCGGGCAAAGGCAAATGATCTATAAAAAGGCTTTTGGAACACTTCTGATGATAATATTTTGGTACTTGAGCCATGAAATATCTGTCTTGTGTTGAATAAAATTATTACCATACGGCTTCACTTAGAGAGAGAATACACAGAGATGCCAGCATGTAAGCATGCAATAAAGCAATCATTCATCAAACACTTTGCAATCAAAACATTGTGAAGGCGACATTTTGCATCTTTATATCTGACTGTATTATGAATAAAACATTCATGTAATGAGATAAATTGCAGTTAGCTTGGTGAATACAGATACCCATACATTTTATTGTGATTGTGCCAAAAGAATTAAAGTACAGTTTCTGCATCCACTGTGTCCCAAAATAGTTTCCTATTCATACAAAAATTGTATTAATTTCTGATGGAAATTACCTCATCCTTTAGGTGTCCTAAATGCACTATGTTGGAGGAAGACTTGCTGTTTGTTATCAATATCTTTAATATTTTCATCCGGTGGTGAAGTGGGCTCTGTTTGGTATTCTCTCCCAGGGTTATATATGGATGTGCCAAAAACTGATCAGAAAATCTTATCCTTAAAGGGGCACTCCAGAGGGAAAATAATAATAATAATTCAAATCAACTGGTGACAGAAAGTTAAACATATTTGTAAATTACTTCTATTAATAAATCTTAATCCTTCCAGTACTTATCAGCTACTATATGCTACACAGGAAGTTCTTTTCTTTTTGAATTTCCTTTCTGTCTGACCACAGTTGTCTCTGCTGACACCTCTGTCCATGTCAGGAATTGTCCAGAGCAGGATAGGTTTGCTATGGGGATTTGCTTCTACTCTAGACATTTCAAAAAATAATAGACAGATGTGTCAACAGAGAGCACTATGGTCAGACAGAAAGGAAATTCAAAAAGAAAATAACTTCCGCTGTAGTATACAGCAGCTGATAAGTACTAGAAGTATTAAGATTTTTAAATAGAAGTAATTTACAAATCTGTTTAACTTTCTGGCACCAGTTGATTTAAAAATAATGTTTTCCAGTGGGGTACCCCCTTTAAGTCTTCCTCTACTTATCAGCAGCTGTATGCTCCAAAGGAAGTTATGTAGTTCTTTCCAGTCTGACCAAAGTGCTCTTTGTTGCCACCTCTGTTTGTGTCAGGAACTGCCAGGAGCATCCCATTAACACGAGCAGTGGCAATAAATAAATAAATAAATCTCTTTAACATAATGGCCCAAATTTATCAAACTCTGTGAGAGAAAAAGTGGAGGGATTTTCCCACAGCGACCAATCACTGCTCAGCTAACAAGCTCTGGTAAAGTGAAAGCTGAGCTGTGATTGGTTGCTGTGTGAAAATCACTCCACTTTTTCTCTTACACAGTTTGATAAATCTGGGCAAATATTAAATTACAGCTGAGCATTACTTTTTATCACTTTTTTGGAGAAAATAAATTTGGTATTCCATATGGATTGCATGCATACAAAATAGACTAAAACAACACAAACCAAAACATTTTTCATGAGTTGGGGTCTCTTTATGAATATACAATATTACACGTATAATGTAACCAAACATGGCAGGTTTTTAACCCCTTAACGACCATGGACGTAAATATACATCCTGGTTTGGCGGGACTTCCCGCACCAGGACGCTATGTTTTCTTTATTCTGTAGGTCAATGCAATTATATTGATATCCATGGTTTATGCTTTTTATTATTGTACTGCTTTACAAAAAAAAAGTCAAAATCTGTAGTTTTTATTGGTACCACTTTTGCATATATGTGACTTTTTATTCCTCTTTTGTGAGATGTCATATGCATAGCACTGATCAGTTATATTGGCAATCTGCTTGTATGGTCTGCCAGAAGTAGAACTTTAATAATATGCATGTACTCATTTCTCTCTTTCTATTCTATAGCTATCCCTTTTTCCTTCTTGCCTTACAAAAGCTGCAATGACAGCATTTTTATTCAGGAAGAAATCCACTGACTGACTTGTCCACTCAAGTGGATCAGAATGTATGTACAAGAAATGTATTACTTCATTTTATTTGTTGATATAGACGGGTTCAGCATATTCCTATAGGATCACCTCCATTCATGCCTTATGTTAACAGAAATATTGTAACATCTGATTATATTGTTTTTTAACTGCACTTTATACTTTCATAAAGCATATTTTCTCAGTATTCCATATTTAGGAATAAGGAACTGTCAGCTGTATATGTCATTTAAACATAGAGACTAAAGAACACTTACTCGATTTGAAATTTAAATAAAAAATATCGGCATTACTTTAATAAATGTAAAAACTGATTTCGTTCACCCATGTCCACCATTAAATCCATGCTTGCTTTCCTTTTTCTTTGAATTTTGTGTGGACTTTCAACTTTGAAGTCAGATTCTTTCTAGGTTCACTTTATATATATTTACTACTGTGCTGGTACATTCATCTTGTGTCTTGCTAAAATGCATATGTACAGTATCGCAGATAAATGAGTCCACCCCTCACACTTTCGTAAATATTTTATTATATATTTTCACATGACAGCACTGAAAAAATGACACTCTGCTACAATGTAATGTAGAGAGTGCACAGCCTGCCTAACAGTGTTTAATGTTGTGTCCCCTCAAAATAACTCAGCACACAGCCATTAATGTCTAAACCTTGGCACAAAGAGTGCAAGTGAAAATGTCCCTATTGAGTACAAAGTGTTAATATTTCTACCAGAGCTTCACAGGTTGTCTTTGTCAACACAACAGACCTGGTGGATATGGAGAGACCTTGGGTTCTCCACCCTTCTGTTTGAGGATGCTCCACATATGCTCAATAGGGTTTAGGTCTGGAGACATGCTTGACCAGACCTTCATCTTTACCCTCAGTTTCTTGAGCAAGGCAGTGGTCACCTTGGAAGAGTGTTTGGGGTGGTCATCATGTTGGAATACTGCCCTGCAGCCCATTTTCCTAAGGAAGGAGATCATGTTCTGCTTCAGTATGCCATAGTACATGTTGGCATTCATGGTTACCATAATGAACTGTTGCTCCCCAGTGCCAGCATCTCTCATACAGGCCAAGACCATGACACTTCCATCACCATGTTTGACTGTAGGCAAGACACTTTGTACTCCTCACATGCTTGAATTTGAAACAAAGATGTTTATCTTAGTCTTATCATGCTACAGGACATGGATCCAGTTATCCCTGTTCTTAGGCTGTTTGTCTTATGCAAACTGTTTCTGGGCTTTCTTGTTCTTCATCTTTAGAAGAAGCTTCCTTATGGGATAACAGCCATGCAGACCAGTTTGATGTCTGGAGAAAACCAAGCACTGTTTCACCTTCCTAATATCATCACTACAGTGAAGCATGGTGGTGGTAGCATAATGCTGTGGGGCTGTTTTTCCAAAGCTGGGAAAGGGAGACTGGTCAGGGTTGAGGGGAAGCTGAATGGAACAAAGTACAGAGATATTCTCAATATAAAACCTAATTCAGAGTGCTCTGGACCTCAGACTGTGACAAATTTGCACCTTCCAACATGACAATGACCCTAACAACCCTGCCAAGACAACACAGAAGTGGCTTAGGGAAAACTCAGTGAATGTTCTTTGTTTTATTTTATTTTTTTACTTGGTAAACAACAAAGGAAGAAACAAGTGTACAGTATTAAACAATGACAATCTAGAAAGAAATGTAGGTCAGCAAATTGAGTGTTGAAGTAAAGGTAAGGGAAATAACCGATATGTACCAGGTTAATAGTATAATATATTAGAGGCGCCATTTAACACCTCAGCTTAGAGAAAAATAAAGACTATTCTGTGTCTGAGATATTCAAAATACCTGGTAGTGGTGACTGAAAAGCCAAATGTGCCATTTATTTAAGAAAGAGTGATGGTGTTGTTGAGCAAAGGAGAACAATTTTTCATAACAACATGATAAGTTAACTAAGGTAGTAACTTCAATTAAGGTAGGAACAGTGTCCGTTTTCCAATGTCTAGTAAGCTGCAGTTTAGTGGACATAACTGCTGTATGTGTGCTACTGGTTTTCTCATGTGGGGCGGGATGAGATCAAGGTCAAAGAGAAGCAATGCAGTTTTAGCGGTCAAGACAAAGTGTGGGTGATCTAGGTATTTAAGGAGGAGGTGGACAGCTTCCACAATGGACGTATTTTGGGGCAATCCCACAGAATGTGCAGCAATGAACCTACATTTCCACAGTTTCTCCAACACAGGTTAGAGATAGTAGGGTCTAAGTGATGCAACCTAGAAGGGGTAAAATACCATCTATAGATGGATTTAGCAATTGCTTCTTGATGGTTAGAGGCATGTAATAACTTTCAGGAAAATAGCAGGGCTTTCTGCCATTGTGCGAGGGTTGTGGTGATTCCCAGGTCTCGTTCCCATCTCTCCATAAAAGGCCAGCGACGGGTCACTGTTTTTTAACTCAGGGAGTTATAGAAAAAGGTAATGCCTCTTTTCTTAGGGGCAGCGGTATTTATTAAATGAGTGTTTAAGCGGGGAGGCTAAGGATTGTGTCTGAAGTTCTCTGTCAAATGACTTCTAATTTGTAGGCTCTTGTAAAAATCCCTCTGAGGTAAAGTAAACTTGACTTGAGGGCCGGAAATTGTACAGTTCCTGAATCACTAGTCAGATCTTGAACCATCAAAACACCCTTATAAGTCCAGTTCCGAACATCTAAACCTGGAATGTGGTGTTCCAGAAAGTTTAGAGGAATGGCGTTAAGATAGCAGATAGATTTTGGGAGGGGTTGTCTTAAGTGGTGTCTCCAGAATTAATCTGAAAATTAATCACAGAAAAGCCAGAATATGGTGGCCGCAGGCCCCCATATGCTACAAGTATTCAAGATTTTAGCAAAAAAAGGGGTTGAGCATGTAGCCTCCAAAGCTACTCATATTTTATCAGTATTATTGGACCACCAATGCTCCATCTGATCCAGTATAGAAGCTTTGTGATAAATTTTAAATGTGGGAGTCCTAGGCATCCTTGTTAAAGGACATAATGTTACTAGCGTTGGGTGCGAATATTCGCATTTCAAATTTTAATCGCAAATATCGCAAACTTGCGAATATTGTGAATATATTCGCTATATATTCAAAATTACGAATATTCACTTTTTCCGCATATGCGCATATTTGCATATGCGAATATTCGCATATGTGAATATTTGCATATGTGATTATTCGCAAATTCCTTCTTTTCACTTGTGGGCCAATTAGAATGATGCAAATACACTTGTCAGAGGTTATCAACAACATCCCTATCAACCAAAATTAAAGTTGCCCATCCCCTCACTGTTTTCTTCCTTGAATACACGAATATGCAAATATTCGCATATGCCAATATAAGGAATACGCGAAATTCACGAATATAAGACGTATAGATAATATTCATCTATATATTCGCAAAATATCACAAATTCAAATATGCCGCTCATCACTAAATTATAGAAATAGAGAAATCATCCAGCTCTCCACCACCGCCTCAGTGCGCGGACTCGTGCGGACACCACGTAGACGAATAATTGAAAAAGTAGAACAATGTCCAGCACAAAGCACGATGCAAGATGGAATTTATTGTAGATACACACAGCAAACAGCAACACGGATCATGGAGTAGAGTGTACTCTACTCCATGATCCGTGTTGCTGTTTGCTGTGTGTATCTACAATAAATTCCATCTTGCATCGTGCTTTGTGCTGGACATTGTTCTACTTTTTCAATTGCTCATCACTAAATGTTACGAAAAATCCTAGGTTTTCTATCGTTCCAGATAAACTTCAATATATGTCTGTTTAGAGTAGAGTAGTAGGATCATGGGACAAGGATGGGAATGGTCCTAAATAAATATAATAATTTCAGTAGAAGAAACATTTAGAAGGCTGTTAGATGGCCAAACCAGGAGAGTGTAGTTTTAGAGTACGCTTGCATGGATTTTACAAGAGAGGCAGACAACTGTTGAAAATTAGTATGAAATAGCTGGGAGGAGGGAGGAGTGAGTTGGATTCCCAGGTGGGACATGGAGGGCAAATGCCAATCTAAGGTAAATTTAGCTTTAAGTGAAGAAACTAATGATGGGGATAGATGTAAGAGAAGGATTTGTGAATTGGTCAAATTTAGTTTATAATAAGAAACTTTGCTGAACTGCTGGATAACACTAAACATGCCGGCAGGGACTGTGGTATATCTGTCAGGGTGAGAATTATGTTGTCAGCAAATAATGCAAGTTTATGTTCCATAGGTCCAATCGTTGTCCCCCTTATCTGGTGATTAAGGAGTATTGCTTGGGCTAGGGGCTCTATGGAGAGGATGAAGAGAAGGGGGAGAGAATGGGCAGCCCTGCCGAATGCCATTTGACAGGGTGAACTAGTCGGACAAAGCTCCATACACAAACACCATAGCGGCAGGATTATAGTACAAAGCTTGAATTGCTGAAACAACAGGGCTCGTAAAGCCAAAAGTCTCCAGGACTGAAAAAGCATACTGCCAGTTCACCCTGTCAAAAGCTTTTTCAACATCAAGGGTCAGATAGGCAGAGGGCGTTCCATAGTGTTCACAATGTTGTAGAATGTTGTTCTCGTGTTATCCAGAGCTTGCCTACCCAATGTAAATGCCACTTGGTCTCTACCAATTAATTGTGGGAGAAGTGGCATAAGTCTGGAGGACAGGACTTTCTCATAGATATTTACATCCCCATTTAACAATGCGATGGGCCTATAGTTGGAAGTTTGATCGGTAGATTTGCTCGGTTTAGGTATTGTTGTAATGAGAGCTTTCAACATTTCCTGTGGCAATTCCCCCAAAATCTTTGCTCTACTAAAGACAGCATTCAAATGTGGGGATAAGATAGCAGAGTACAATCCAACACCAGTAGTCCCATTGGGTTATGGGTTCAATAGTCAATTTTCCAATCCCCTTCTGGGAGGAAATCCTCCCTTCCGGGGAGCAATACCCTGTCTGTAACCCAATTAAAATATAACTTTTATTTATGTTACTTAAAAATTTAACTGTGGTTGTGAAACTTATATATGTTTAAAATTATCAGGAAAGGCAGTGTTCCTTTTGTATATGCCCACTTAGTGGTGCTATATTGCTGGTGCAAGAGTTATCCAATTTCTCGCTGTGTGTGGTGAGTATGTTACTCTACTGACACACAGTAACTCTGCACTTATTGGACACTGTCTTCCTGTCTAAAATCTAGATGCTTTGCTCTAACGTTTCGTTAGAAAACTAACTTCCTCAGAGAGCTGCCTACTGTGGCGTTCACGTGCGGCACTACCTTTTATAACCCTGTATCGGCGCATCACTTCCGATGCGCCGAGTGAGGTGTTTTGATCCAATCAGGGCTTGGTTGGCAGGCTGTGTGTTCCGGCCGCCATTCGCGCGCATGCCCTGTAGTACTATAGTCCCGGGCATCTCCTTATCGCTATTGCGCACGCGCATCTTCTCGCGCGTGCGCAGTGTTTCCTGTCCCGTTCTCAGTGGAACGCAAGCTCCGTCTCCTGACACGCAGACTCATTCTTCACTCTCAATATGCGCATTTGTCCCTGATCGGTCTCATTACTCATAGGTAATGTCTATTCTTCATGTCCTTCATATATTTTAGCCTTCCTTGACTATTTCTGGTGCACTATTGTTGTCATATATACATATGGTGGGTAATCTAGATATTAGAACCTTGATTGCTTTTGTTCTCATTATAGGTTTTATTATACATCATTGGATCATTCCTTATAATTATTTTAATTATTTTAATTTTTGTGAGTCTTTTATTGTTGTAGTGATATTGTTTTTCTTATGTTTATCATTATGTCTCATTTGCTCCTTAATTACTATAATTCTGTTAGGTTAGACGTATCTAATCCTTCTTGATTTTCATTTTGTGGAGTTTGTTGAGTCATGATGTTTTATATGTCTATTTTTTGTCCTTTTGGTTTTATTAGTATTATTGATTATAAAAATCACATATTATTTGTTATTGTTGATTCCAGACTCACATCCTCCAAGCTCACACCCTTCATCCGTGGGTCCCCATCTTCTCCCAAGGTAATTATTGTATTTTTCTTTGTTTTCATATTTAAGTGTCCGGGGTCGCTTTTTGTATGTATAGATTTCTAGGTTTCCATGTGTCTAGATGTAAAAATTCTCCTACTAATATATATCTATCACCATATGTTATCCTTTCCTTTTTCCTGTCATGTCGGCTAAAGTAAAGGTAGTTGCCAGCACGTGAAAAAAGTATTCACAAATTCACAGATTAATCCCTATATACTTTTGTTATTTCCAATATTTCCATATACAGGCATCTTCCTCTTTATTCGAGGAAGGGTGTGAAAGAGAAGCCTTCATTCAATCCTCCGGGATTCTTACTGTTGAGGCGATAAATCCATTTCGCCTCTTCCTTCAGTAGAGTCTGATTTATATCTCCTTTTCTTGGGCCTATTTCATATTTCTCCAGACCCCAAAATTTAATCTCATCAAGCTTGTTATTGTGTTTTGCTCTCATGTGCCTCGCTATGGGGGTGTCCGTCCCTGTTCTGATTGTACTAATATGTTTACTGATACGTTTTCTCAACTCTTGAATAGTTTTTCCAACATATAGTTTGGGGCATGTACATCTTGCTATATATATTACATTCCGGCTGCTTCAATTTATAAATTTCCTAATGTCATATTTTCTCCCATCCTGTGGGTTGGTAAAATCCTCCCAGAAGGGGATTGGAAAATTGACTATTGAACCCATAACCCAATGGGACTACCGGTGTTGGATTTAACTAATAGGCAATTAAAATTGCCCTTTTTGTCCCAAAATTGAGTCAGAATGTCTGGCTTCTTATCACAGGCTATCAATGGTGATACCTCCACTAATGAAGCTACATTTGTATTCTCCACGAATAGTCTACCATTAAATCAAGTAGACATCTCACAAGCATTCAGAAATCTGAATAAGACCTACAAACAATATACCCGCTCATGGTGGGAAGTAGCAAGCTTAGATACTTATTATCAACAAAGAATAGTATATAGGGGATTGAGATCACCCCTTATCCCCCAAGCCCACAAAGAGGACGAGGTCTTTATCAGAGGGTGGGAAACCCTACAAACTGAAAACTCCCTAAGATTGATTAATTACTTGTTAGAGTACGAACGGAATTACTTGGAAAAAATTACAAAACAACTGGAGTCAGAAATACAACAAATCCAAAATTTCTCCAACAACCCTGAGTTTGGCAACCTTGAAAACAAATTACAAAAAAATCTGGAAACATATAGGAGTGAATTGAAAGAAAGAAAACATAATAAATACATCCGTGATTTCACGGACTTTGCAACAAACAGAGTATATACATATAAGGAGAAACAGAGAACCAGGGAGACGTGGAGAGCCCCTAGAGGACCATCTGCAGCAGAATCAGATACCTCAGGCACCGAGGAAATACAATCCGACTCAGGAAGCATATCGGACTCAGGTACAAAAAGGAAGTATCAAGGTGGTAGATATAGGGGAGCGGGCAATAAGCCCCCCCATAAAAAACCACCACCGAATAGAACTCAGACAATAAATACAACATGCAACAATATAAAACCATCTATGCAATCCTCTATACCTGGGTCCAACTATACAACATATGCCACCCCTGGGATGATGCCTCCTTATCCGCAGACACAACTTACCCAAATACCACCAACCAATTCTCAAAATTTGATTATTACTACGACAGGAAATACTCAGGTTGCCAATACAGCTTTGACTGGAAGAACAGGAATACAAAACCCAGGAATGTTCCCAAATTCAACACAATCAATGGGCCAAATCCAAACATCTTCCCCTTTTTTAGGACAAGGCCAGATGGGCCAGATAGGATCAAACACGACGGGAGGGGGCCCTCATCCCGTCATAATGATACCCAGTCATCCCCCTCTGCCACCCCGCCTACACTAAGAAGATACAGTGACAATCATTCCAATGAAGATGTAAGACGAGAAACAGACAACAACCCAAATGGGAGTAAATCTATAAGCAATTTTAGCCCAAATATGGGCATGGAAAATCCCTTGGAAGATACACGAATAATGGACATGCAAATTATCAATCTATCGTCCTACCAACTAGAAGACTCTGAACGCTCTCTTCTACTAAGAGGTCTGTCCTTCACACCAACACCCCGGTTCGATGAATTCGGATGGGTGAAGGACATTAACCTCTTTGCACGCAAGCTAGCGCTACATAAATGGCATAAGGAGCATGACAGAGAGGGGATGGCATCAAGAAGTAGGGAGTCAGCAGCCTTGGAGGCCCTACATGACTTACTCTCTGAAAATGAGGGAGATGAGATACACCTGAAAGCACCCTTCACAGAATTCAAACCAAGGTCTAAAATAACACCTGCCTTCAACCAATACTCTAATATAGAGATGTTTGTTAACCTAGTTACAGAAGAAATTAAATCCATCAGACCTGACAGAAGGTTAGTGTATTCTAACTTAACACAAGCAGAACAAAAGGCCCTGAAGAATATAAGAGACAATGATGACCTTGTCATAAAGCCCGCTGATAAGGGGGGCAACATCGTCCTCATGGACAAAAAGGACTATACCCTCATGGTTCTAAAACTATTAGAAGATAGGAGCACCTATGAACCCCTGGACAGGGATCCAACAGACTTTTTCTTGAGCGAATTACAGGCCCTCCTCAAGTCAGCAAAGGATGAACAACTAGTATCAGAGGATGAATATACCTTTCTACTCAATACTCACCCTACAATATCAACCTTCTATGCCCTACCAAAAACACACAAATCAACAAACCCAGTCAAAGGCCGCCCCATAGTCTCCGGCAACAATAATTTGACGGAGAAAATAAGCCAGTATGTGGACAAAATCCTTACTCCTTTTGTATCTTCCCTCCCCTCACACTTAAAGGACACAAAGGACACTGTCCTTAAAATAAATGACTTGACAGTGAATAAGAACACCTCTCTAATGAGCCTCGATGTAGAGAGCCTCTATAGTAACATAGCACATGATTTAGGGATCACAGCGGTGAACACTTTCCTCTCTACACGGAGTACACATTTTCATAGACACAATCAATTAGTCTTGACACTTCTTGAATTCATTTTGACACACAATTACTTTCTCTTTGGCGGTGCCCTCTATCAGCAGACGAGGGGCACCGCCATGGGGACAGCCTGTGCACCGTCTTTTGCTAATTTATTTTTAGGGTGGTGGGAGAGCACGATTGTTTTTAGTGACGTTTTTTCACAATACACGGAGCACATTCTTTTTTGGGGAAGATACATAGATGACATTTTAATTTTTTGGGATGGTGATGGGCCTTTGTTTGGAAGGTTTGTAGATGAACTTAATAACAATGATATTGGCATGAAATTTACGGCAGAGACAGGGGGACGAAGCATTAATTTCCTGGATCTGACTATCTATATAGATAGAAATCAGCGGATCCAAACGGATATCTATAGAAAGCCAACCTCGACCAACAGCTTCTTACACTGGGAGAGCTGGCATCCTGAAAGTCTGAAACGAAGCATCCCAGTGGGTCAATACCTCCGAGCAAAACGAAATTGCTCAGAGGATGGCCCCTTCCAGAAAGAAAGTAGCAATTTAATGGAGAGATTTACCGCAAGAGGGTACCCGAAGAGATGTATGAGAAGGGCCTATAATAGAGCAAAACAAAGTGACCGTGTAACCATATTGGGACCAAAGAAAGCACCAATTGGAAAACCTACCATCAGATGCATAGGCACATACGATGCCTATGCCTCAAAAGTTAGGACAATTCTGACAAAATACTGGAGGATTCTGAAATCAGACCCAGATCTGAATGAGACGTTGACAGAGAGGCCAAGTATTACGTACAGACGGGGCAAGAACTTACGAGACTTACTTGTCCACAGCCATCACCAAGAAAGAAGAGAGGAGTCAAGACCGGGGACATGGTTGCCGGCCCCCCCACAGGGATCATATCCCTGTGGTCACTGTGCCTCCTGCAAATTCATGATAAAAACAAAGAATTTTACCAACCCACAGGATGGGAGAAAATATGACATTAGGAAATTTATAAATTGCAGCAGCCGGAATGTAATATATATAGCAAGATGTACATGCCCCAAACTATATGTTGGAAAAACTATTCAAGAGTTGAGAAAACGTATCAGTAAACATATTAGTACAATCAGAACAGGGACGGACACCCCCATAGCGAGGCACATGAGAGCAAAACACAATAACAAGCTTGATGAGATTAAATTTTGGGGTCTGGAGAAATATGAAATAGGCCCAAGAAAAGGAGATATAAATCAGACTCTACTGAAGGAAGAGGCGAAATGGATTTATCGCCTCAACAGTAAGAATCCCGGAGGATTGAATGAAGGCTTCTCTTTCACACCCTTCCTCGAATAAAGAGGAAGATGCCTGTATATGGAAATATTGGAAATAACAAAAGTATATAGGGATTAATCTGTGAATTTGTGAATACTTTTTTCACGTGCTGGCAACTACCTTTACTTTAGCCGACATGACAGGAAAAAGGAAAGGATAACATATGGTGATAGATATATATTAGTAGGAGAATTTTTACATCTAGACACATGGAAACCTAGAAATCTATACATACAAAAAGCGACCCCGGACACTTAAATATGAAAACAAAGAAAAATACAATAATTACCTTGGGAGAAGATGGGGACCCACGGATGAAGGGTGTGAGCTTGGAGGATGTGAGTCTGGAATCAACAATAACAAATAATATGTGATTTTTATAATCAATAATACTAATAAAACCAAAAGGACAAAAAATAGACATATAAAACATCATGACTCAACAAACTCCACAAAATGAAAATCAAGAAGGATTAGATACGTCTAACCTAACAGAATTATAGTAATTAAGGAGCAAATGAGACATAATGATAAACATAAGAAAAACAATATCACTACAACAATAAAAGACTCACAAAAATTAAAATAATTAAAATAATTATAAGGAATGATCCAATGATGTATAATAAAACCTATAATGAGAACAAAAGCAATCAAGGTTCTAATATCTAGATTACCCACCATATGTATATATGACAACAATAGTGCACCAGAAATAGTCAAGGAAGGCTAAAATATATGAAGGACATGAAGAATAGACATTACCTATGAGTAATGAGACCGATCAGGGACAAATGCGCATATTGAGAGTGAAGAATGAGTCTGCGTGTCAGGAGACGGAGCTTGCGTTCCACTGAGAACGGGACAGGAAACACTGCGCACGCGCGAGAAGATGCGCGTGCGCAATAGCGATAAGGAGATGCCCGGGACTATAGTACTACAGGGCATGCGCGCGAATGGCGGCCGGAACACACAGCCTGCCAACCAAGCCCTGATTGGATCAAAACACCTCACTCGGCGCATCGGAAGTGATGCGCCGATACAGGGTTATAAAAGGTAGTGCCGCACGTGAACGCCACAGTAGGCAGCTCTCTGAGGAAGTTAGTTTTCTAACGAAACGTTAGAGCAAAGCATCTAGATTTTAGACAGGAAGACAGTGTCCAATAAGTGCAGAGTTACTGTGTGTCAGTAGAGTAACATACTCACCACACACAGCGAGAAATTGGATAACTCTTGCACCAGCAATATAGCACCACTAAGTGGGCATATACAAAAGGAACACTGCCTTTCCTGATAATTTTAAACATATATAAGTTTCACAACCACAGTTAAATTTTTAAGTAACATAAATAAAAGTTATATTTTAATTGGGTTACAGACAGGGTATTGCTCCCCGGAAGGGAGGATTTCCTCCCAGAAGGGGATTGGAAAATTGAAGATAGCAGAGTACTTCTTAAAATATTCATTGGGAAATCATTTGGGAGGTATTTGATAGCTGTGAGTACTTCACTGTCAGATATCGGTAAGTTGAGGGAGGCTAAGGAGTCATCAGACAATCGGGTTAAATGGAGGGAGGATAGAAAGCTATCAATTTTGGTCTAAATAGATTGAGGGGTCTGAATACCCTGATTAAAATGATAGAGACTCGCATAATAGTCACAAAATGGATTAGCTATGCCCCTTGGTGACAGAATGGGGGATTGAGTAACTGGGTGTTTCACAGTAGAAATACAGTGTTTAGACTCAGGTAGTTTCAGCTTTCGGGCCAACAATATGCCCGGTTTGTTATCCTGTGTGTAAAAGCGAACCTTAGAGGCTTTGAATCATAACACTGAGGGCAAGTCCCGGGGGTACAAGAGGCTAAGTGATTGTTCAATCAGGAGCCCTTCTTGGTGCAGAACCCGTTGGTGAAGGACTGGAATCCTCTTCCACTTTAATTAAGCCCCAGGATTGCAGAGCAGAGAAACCATCATCTATGGTGTCAAAGGTATGGAGCTTGACCTGTCGCATGAAAAGGACCTTAGTAGGAAAGCCCCATCTGTAGGGAACATCAAGTTGGCATAGCAAAGTAGACAATTCACCAAAGTTCCTTCGGGCCTGCAAAGTGGCAGCTGAGAGATCCGCGTATATTTTAACATCTTCATATGGTTCTGACGTGACAGGGTGCTTCCTAGGGGCTTGCAAGAGGAGATGTTTAGTATGAAAGAAAGTAAATAACATCCCTGGGAAGATTCTCAGGCAGAGATTTGACTTAGGGATCCTGTGTGCCCTGGCAATGCTATATTCGTATTTCTCCAGATCAGTTAGCAAATGTTGAGTTAGTTGCTGTACATAAGATGCTAGCTGCAAAACTGGAATAGATTCAGGTATACCCCGAAATTTAACGTTATTTCGGCGGTTACGGTCCTCAAAGTACACCATCTTGACACGCAGGGTAACCACTTAATCTTCAAGAGCATTATGAAAATTAACCAGTTCATTATGGGATGCAGCAAAAGAAGCCATTTTAACTTCAACATGTGTCATCTTCTTCTCTAATGTATGCACCGAAGATTGCTGAGGATGCACAAGTCTGGAGAAGTCAGACTGTAGGGAGCTCCTTAGTAGTAGGAGCATATTTTTCAGAGTGGTGTCCGACACCATTTTATCATTTGTCTGGTAATCTGCAAAAATATCAGTCTCATCACTGGGAAGATTAGTAGACAAATCATCATTAGGCTGTGGAGGGTCCGTTTCATGTAGCCGGGGCTTCTGTTTCAACGGGCTGGTTTGCGAAGAATCAGCAGTGGAGGTTAAACCAGCCACATTCCACATTTCCCGTAGAAAGCTGAAGAGAAGTAGCTGGTGACCCCCCCCCCCCCCTCTCACTATCTACCATTTTAGGCAAGGACTCCAGCTTCCAGAGAGATCGAAGAGTTCCAGTGCAGTGAAACCCCAAAATAAAGGGACTGCTTGGGACGTGGATCACATTTAGATCGGTCCCCTGTGGAGCTGTGTTGCGGCATATGCTGTTTGCATGCAGCAGGAGCCTGCGGACTGCGTGCGGTGGCACCATCTTAAGAAAGGCTTGCGGGCCGCGGGTCCAGCGGGGAAGAAGTGCTGTGATGCTTGTATCCTCCGAATTTGGCATTTCGCTTCCTGCCCATGATCGCCATGAAGGTAACTGTGGCACACAGTGTATGGTAAAAGTCGCTGTCAGGGAATAAGACTGCTAATAAGCTGTGTTATAGCAGGAGCTCGTCTCTCCAGCGGCCATAATGCACGGCGGCCAAACCACGTCCCCCTCAGTAAATGTTCTTGAGTGATTCAACACTCAGAGTCCTGACTTCAACCCAGTAGAACCTGCTTAGAAAGATAACATGTTTCTATTGAAATTGAATACAATGACAGACAGTTCAGTTGTATTTTGGCAATGTATAGTTGATAGAATATTATAATAAGTGATTGAACAGAGGATAGATCTTAATGTGTAATGTGCATCAACACTCTGCATCCCTGTTCTGTATATTAGTAACAATAATAGCAACTAACAGTTAAAAGAGGAAAATGTAGTAAATAAGCCATTTCATGAACTCACAAGAAGCAAATCAATAAGGGTGTGGTTTGGTCGCTGTGCTGAATAGCCGCAAGAAGTGCTCCTGCTTTAGAGTCGGGAAAACAGTGCCTAGACACCTGCCAGCTACCACCAGCTCTATCAAAAGCTGACTCTACGACCATGGCGACCTCCTGCAGGAAAAAAAAAAACTATAAACCTGGTGGTTCTCAACAGTTAACTCACTTTTTTCGTTCCGGCGACTTGGCCCGCAAGCCTTCCCAAGATAACGCTGCGGAGCAATCTAACCAGACTCCTGCAGCCCGAAACAAACCTAAGAGCTCCATGGAGGAGATGCTTGTGGATAACAGAGCAAGCCCTTACCAGAACTTACCCTCCACCCGAGTGCACCAGACTCTGTCCTTTGATGACCTGACGCCCTGGGATTCATCTACGCTGCAATCGCTATCAGCTGACCCCACTCCTCCCTTGGCGGATGAAGGTGCCGAAACAGCAGTGACAGCCTTGGAGAGCTGCAGTGGGAGTATTGGAGCATCCTGCATGGCACAGGACTCGCATCAGGTCAGTCCATTTAAACAGAAACCTCGCCTGGTTGCCCCACATCTTCACACGTAGTTTTTGTGCGCCTGCACTTCATTGATCTCATATTTCTTGTTTGGTTTTTATTCTTTTATTTCCTTTTATTTCCTTTGATTTGTGTGCATTGCTAGCAGATATTTCTATCTGAAGTCTTCCATACTGTATAATTGAGGTGTTTGATCGCATGTGACATCCCCGTCTGTGGCTCTTAGAGCTAAGTCAGGTTTTTGATCCCCACAGTGTCGGCCCGGTGCTACTTACCTTCCACCATTGAGGCAGAGAACCCAGTGTGACATCCTCGTCTGTACCTTTTCAGGTCCAGTTGAGTTTTTAACTCTCTCTATCACTTCCATCTGTCATTTCTAGAGAAGCATGCTTACATGCTTGTATTGTGACATCCCCGTCTGAGTCACTAGGTTGCCAGTCGAGTTTTTAACCTACTTTCACAACATTCTAGTTTGCTAGCATTCCTTTATACTTACCATGGGTCTTGATATGTTGTCATTAAATGTCAATGGCTTGAACAGCCCCCAAAAAAAGCATTTTCTGTGGTGGGAGGTGGAGAGGTGAGATGTCTCATTGATGTGTTTACAAGAAACGCAAGTATTAGCAGCTAACTGACCACCTCTTAATCATGGGAAATTTCCTACATTGTGTAGTCCTCCTTTGATAAGAAGAAGAGAGGAGTATTGATAGCCTTCAGGGATGATTTAGCTTTGTCCATATGTCGCCAAATAATAGATCCATATAGTCGCTTTATCATCCTAATGGGTTCTGTTGACAACGTGCTTCTCACTATCGTTAACTTATATGCCCCGAATAGTCGGCAGAGTTGCTTTCTGAGGAAGGTATTTTAATTTATAGCAACTGTTCAACAGGGGGAAACTATCGCTTGGGGGACTTTAATTCAGTCCCGGACCCCTCTTTGGACCTATCCGGAGCACCTAGACGTTGCTTCTTCTCTCTTAGCAAACCGATGTCTGCATACGATTTTTTTGATACTTAGCGTATTTACCATGCCTCGGAACGTGACTTTACCTACTTTTCACTCCGCTTTCATACATATTCCAGACTTCATCTAATTCTGGTCTCAAGGGATTTGCTAGAACAGATTAATAAAATGGGGATTGGGGAACTGACGTGGAAGGATCATGCACTCGCCCTCTTGTCCATTTCTGATTCAAGGCCCAAAAACAGTGACTTTGTCTGGAAAGCCAACACACATGTCCTTGTTCATTCAGAGCACAGCAAATCTACTGAGAATTCCCTTGTGGAATATTTCCAATTGAACCCCACGCCTTTGTGGCTAGCCCATAAGGTGGTGATCAGAGGCGCTTTTATCCGTTTTGGGTCCTTTTTTAAGAAACAACGCATGGCAAATTTGCAAGAAGCTATTGACAGAGTCACTGCCTTGGAAGCCTTACATAAATCTACCTCCACTGCCGACCTTCATGCTCAACTACTGCACGCACAAACCCACTTGAGACAACTCTTACTCTACCAATAGGAAAAAGACCTGAAGAAATCTAAATTTCGCTTTTATACTCAGGACAATAAACCCTCTGCCCTATTAGCTAGATGACTCAAAACACCCCAGGCTAGATGCCGGATTGCAGCGATGAAACATCCCACCTCCCAGAAAGTACTACTCTCCCCTAGAGAGATAGCCAATGCACTTCATACTTACTATCATGGCTTGTTTAACCCCCAGAGCGACCCCAAGATGACTCAGCCAACCCAGGCATTTATTGACTCATTTCTGTATTCTCTTAAAGCCTTGGGGACGGAGGGCGTACCTATACGAGCTATAACATTGCAAAAAAAAAAAAAAAAGACAGCAAAAAAAAAAGTGAATAAAGATCATTTAACCCCTTCCCTAATAAAAGTTTGAACCCCCCCTTTTCCCAATTAAAAAAAACTGTAAATAAAAATAAACACATGTGGTATCGCCGTGTGCGTAAATGTCCAAATTATAAAAATATATAATTAATTAAACCACATGGTCAATGGCGTATGCGCAAAAAATTCCAAAGTCCAAAATAGCGTATTTATGGTCACTTTTTATGTCATGAAAAAATGAATAAAAAGTGATCAAAAAGTTCAATCAATACATACATTTTACATCTAAAACTTCAGATCCTGATGCAAAAAATGAGCACTCATACCACCCCATACGCATAAAAATAAAAAAGTTATAGGGGTCAGAAGATGACAATTTTAACGTATAAATTTTCCTGCATGTAGTTATGGTTTTTTCCAGAAGTACGACAAAATCAAACCTGTATTAGTCGGGTATCATTTTAATCGTATGGACCTACAGAATAAAGATAAGGTGTCATTGTTACCAAAAAATTTACTGCGTAGAAACAGAAGCCCCCAAAAGTTACATAATGTCATTTTTTCTTCAATTTTGTCACACAATGATTTTTTTTCCGTTTCGCCGTAGATTTTTGGGTAAAATGACTGATGTCATTACAAAGTAGAATTGGTGGCGCAAAAAAATAAGCCATCATATGGATTTTTAGCTGCAAAATTTAAAGGGTTATAATTTTTAAAAGGTAAGGAGGAAAAAACGAAAGTGCAAAAACTGGAAAACCCTCCGTCTTCAAGGGGTTAATCTCCCTCGACTCTCAGACTCTTCTTTTCTTTCTCTCAACACGCCTATATCCCTACAATAAGTGGAGGTGGCATCCTTGCCCTCCCACAAAGCTCCTGGACCAGAGGGTCTCCCTAACAAATATTACAAGAGGTATAAAGATATTCTGACACCCCACCTTCATACAGTCTTTAATACCGCTATGGCCTCAGGTTCCTTTCCACAAGAGATGCTTTTATCACTACTTTCCGTAAGCCAGGTAAATCCCCTGAACAAACTACTAACTATAGATCGGTCTCTTTATTAAATGGAGATCTCAAAATGTATGCCTAGATTCTATCGTCCAGACTGTTACCATTATTGCCACAGCTAGTTGGAACTGACGAAGAAGGCTTCACCCCCAGACAACAGGCTCCCAATAACACCAGGTGTGTCACATCTCTTTTACAGCACTGTGAACGCCTTCACATCCCTGTGGCTTTTCTAACACTCGACGCATAAAAAGCATTTGACAGGGTGAACTGGCAGTGTGCTTTCTCCATGTTGGAGGCCTTTGGCTTCTCTGAACCTATATTGGAAGCAATTAGAGCCCTATACTCTAATCCTGCTGCAATGGTTTTTATTAATGGATCTCTCTCTGACCAGTTCACCCTGTTGAATGGTACGAGACAGGGGTGTTCATTTTCACCCCTGCTCTTTGTTCTTACTATTTAGCCTCTTGCCTGCGCCATCCGAGCACACCAAGACATTCATGACATCACTGTAGGCCTTGTTCTCAGATGACGTGATCCTAACCCTCTCTGACGTCCCCTCTTCCCTACCTGCTCTGAGCTCTCTTCTGCGATGATTTAGTGAGTTATCCTTCTATAAACTTAACTCCTCAAAGTCCCAGATTCTACCGGTTCATGTACCGTAAACCCTAGTGGACTCCCTTAAACGGCAGTTTGACCTGGACTGGCAAAATTAGTCTGTGACCTACTTAAGCATTCAGCTGACATTTCCCTATTCTTGTACCTTCCACACCAACGTTACCCCTTTTAGAGTCTTCTGTATCTTCCTCCCTAGCGGCTTACTCTAAACAGATCCCATCTTGGCTGGGTCGTGTGGCGGCATTTAAAATGCTCTTAGTGCCAAAGTTCCTCAATTTATTCAGGACTCTCCCTATAGCCATACCTAAATCCTTCTTCACCTCTCTAAATTGGACCATCTCCGACTATGTTTGGGCAGTTAGGAAACCCAGAGTGGTGGGGAGACTTATGACAACACATACAGATGCAGGGGGCCTTGGCCTTTCTCATTTGGAATATTACCACAGGGCTTGCTTTCTAGATCAACTTCAATATTGGTGGTCAGGCAATGTAGACAAATCTTGGGTTGGGTTAGAAGAAACATGTTTTAGCCTCCCCCTACCCCTTCCCACTTATCGGCCATCAATGTCTCGGATGGTGTATGGGCACAATTTCTAGGGTGACCATTACATAAGAGAGTTGTTCCTTTGAGGGATGTTCCACTGGACTATCTGACCCACTATATTTCTCAACTAAATGTCCACTCCTGGCAACAGAAGGGTATTGAAATGATATGTTACCTCCTAGACAAACGTGGCACTACACACTTTCCTTATCTAAGAGAGAAGTATGATCTCCCCCACACTGACTTTTATAAAGGCCTCACGATCAGGAGTCTCTTAACCCCTACTTTTTGTCGCAGTATTTTGGTGTCCTCCCGTATTTTGCCCTTCTTTCAAAGGCCCTCGACCAGTAAGAAAGGGATCACCTTATTTTACAATTTATCGAGGGACCGAATTGAAATTACAAAACTTCCGTATGTGGATAAATTGGAGATGGATCTTGGAGAATCCATTGCCACTACCCAATGGCTTCAAGCTCTGAGCAATTCCAGTCAATTACTGAGATCTACTAATCACAGGAAGGCTGTTACTAAATCTATTTTTAGATGGTATTTTACGCCCTCCAGGCTTCATCTTATGAATCCTGAATGCTCTGACCATTGCTGGCGGGAATGTGGTCAGAGAGGGACCCTCCTAAATACATTGTGGGGCTACCCCAAACTACATCGGTTGTGGAATGGGAATAAATTGCTTCTGTGAAGACCTCTAGGCAGTGATTTTACCCTTTGGCCCAGCTTAGCACTTTTACTTTTAAACATCGACCATCTACCTGTAGGTGTCCGCTCGCCAGTGGCCCATATAATGATGTCTGCTAAACTTCTCATTACTAGGAAATGGTGGACGCCAAAGATTCCCAGTCTCCTGGAACTCATTAATATGGTAAACCTCACTTGTAGTTATGAGAGATTATATGCCTACGTTCACTCCCAATATAAATCATTCCATAAACTCTGGGGTAGCTGGATCTTTAGCCCACATTGCCCTCTCATGGTCCTGGTCCTGGTCTATGTAAACAAGTTTATCCTGAGTACACCACTGTGGCCTGTAACATATCCCACTACAATGTTTACACGGTGGGCTGACACTGTCGGGATTCCACCCTTAGACGTTATATTACTTTGTACGCTAGAATCAATACTGTTCTCGCTTGCCTTGTTATTTCAGTTGCCTTATAACTCTGTTTGAGAGCTTAAAGGGGTACTCTGCCCCTAGCATCTCATCCCCTATCCAAAGGATATGGGATAAGATGTCAGATCGCCAGGATCTTCTCTGCGGCACTAGAGAAGCTGGGATCTTCTCTGCGGCACTTCTCATTACTGCACAGAGCAAACTAGCTCTGTGCATAATGACGGGCAATACAGGGTCCGAAGCATTGTTACGTCACGGCTCCACCCCCTCGTGATGTCACGGCCTACCCCCTCAATACCATCTATGGGAGGGGGGCATGGTGGCCATCACGCCCCCTCCCATAGACTTGCATTAAGGGAGCGGGCCTTGACACCACGAGGGGGCGGAACCCACGAGGGGGCGGAACCGTGATGTCACAATGCTCCGGCACCTGTATCGCCGGTCATTACGCACAGAGCGAGCGTGCTCTGTGCAGTAATGATAGCGGGGTGCCGCAGCGGAGATCCCGGGGGTCCCCAGCAGCGGGACCCCAGCGATCTGACATCTTATCTCCTATCCTTTTGATAGGGCATAAGATGTCTAGGTTCGGAGTACCCCTTTAAGTGGAAGCTTATTTAGCTCTCTACTCCCCTTCTTGCTTGGCATTTTTGTATTTTGTTACTTTGTACTGTTTGAACTGTTTGTACTGCAATGTGCATTGTTGTAACTTTTCTTACTACATTTTGGGAAAAAAATTATTTGAATTAAAAAAAATAATCAATAGACCATGCTTTAGAGGTTCTTTCATGTGAAACTACAGCTCACAATATGAACTGGATAATGGTGAGGGTATGTTAGGCTTGGTTGTTTTACCAATCATTCCTGCAATACTTACATGTGAACATAGCATGATGGGATATAGTTGGGCAAAATACACAATGGCATTTTGTGGTTCACAGTCAATGTCTTCTCTGTGGTCCTTTCTTTTCTATCACATTTGGTCCAAACAACTTTTTCTGGGTACATTTCTAAACAATAGCTCCATACATTGGACCCCTGAATGCAATACTGTCACATACTGTACCCCCTGAAAAAATATGCATTGTGCCTTCTGAAGTTATTACAGTGCACACTGTTCCCCTAAAATATATATATATTAATGTTTACAGTGACTAGAGATGAGCGAACTTCCAGTAATTTGATTTGTCACGAACTTCTCAGCTAGGCAGTTGCTTACTTATCCAGCATAAATTAGTTCAGCTTTCAGGTGCTCCGGAGGGCTGGAAAAGGTGGATACAGTAATAGGAGAGAGTCTCCTAAGACTGTATCCACCTTTTCCAGCCCATCGGAGCACCTGAAAGCTGAACTAATTTATGCAGGCTAAAGTCAGCAACTGCCAAGCTGAGAAGTTCATGACGAATCGAATTACTGTAACTTCGCTCATCTCTAACAGTGACCTCTAAAACAAATAATAATACTGATTTTCCCATAGGGGGATGAAAAAATGTACCAAAAAAAATTATAGTAATTTTAAATGTGTAAAAAAATTATAATCACCTTCCTTTCCCCATTTTTTTAAAATAAACAAATATAAACTACAAGAAATTACATATATGGTATAGCTGCATGATAAAATGTCTAAACTATTATACTACTGTCCTGCATAGTCAATGTCATAAAAAATGTCATCTACCCTCAATGATACCAATGGAAGCTGCAGCTCACTGCACAAAATATACACACTACACGCACCCTAGACTGAAAAATAAAAAGGGTCACAATATGGCAACGTGAAGTTAGTAGTAAAAAAATAAAAATAAAACCTATAGAAATTTAGTATTTTTGTAATGGTATTGACCCATAGATCAGAGTTCATATGTTATTTTTTACTATATGGAGAGCTCAGAAAAATTGAGAAAGAGAGCAATTGTATTTTTTTTTCCTTAGTTAACCCCACAAATCATGTTTTTTTCTTGTTTTGTCATGCAATAATACTATAACTATATATATATATATATATATATATATATATATATATATATATATATAATTTTTTTTTTCAAATGAAGGGTGCAAATGAAAATACAGTATGTTTTATATTGCAATATGTAGTGAAACGAAGGGTGTAGTTAAAAATAAGCTAGTCCCAGAAAACAACAACAGCAACAAAAGCACATAAACAAAACATCAACAATGACCATGACTGGAGTTTTGACAGCTATGTATACTATATATAACTATATACACTGCTCAAAAAAATTAAGGGAACACTTAAACAACACAATGTAACTCCAAGTCAATCACACTTCTGTGAAAACACACTGTCAACTCAGGAAGCAACACTGATTGACAATCAATTTCACATGCTGTTGTGCAAATGGTACAGACAAAGGATGAAAATTATAGGAATTAGAAAGACACCCCCCAATAAAGGAGTGGTTCTCTAGGTGGTGACCACAGATCACTTCTCAGTTCCTATGTTTCCTGGCTGATGTTTTGGTCACTTTTGAATGCTGGCGGTGCTTTCACTCTAGTGGTGGCATGAGACGGAGTCTACAACCCACACAAGTGGCTCAGGTAGTGCAGCTTATCCAGGATGGCACATCAATGCGAGCTGTGGCAAGAAGGTTTGCTGTGTCTGTCAGCGTAGTGTCAAGAGCATGGAGTCGCTGCCAGGAGACGGGCCAGTACTTCAGGAGACATGGAGGAGGCCGTAGGAGGGCAACAATCCAGTAGCAGGACTGCTACTTGCTACACATTTGTGCAAGGAGGAGCACTGCCAGAGTCCGGCAAAATTACCTCCAGCAGGCCACAAATGTGCATGTGTCCACTCAAACGGTCAGAAAAAGACTTCCCGAGGGTGTTATGAGGGCACAATGTCCACAGGTGGGGGTAGTGCTTACAGCCCAACACCGTGCAGGACGTTTGGCATTTGCCAGAGAACACCAAGATTGGCAAATTCGCCGCTGGCGCCCTGTGCTCTTCACAGATGAAAGCAGGTTCACACTGAGCACATGTGACAGACGGTACAGAGTCTAGAGAAGCTGTGGAGAACATTCTGCTGCCTGCAATATCCTCCAGCATGACCGGTTTGGCAGTGGGTCAATAATGGTTTGGGGTGGCATTTCTTTGGGGGGCCGCACAGCCCTACATGTTCTTGCCAGAGGTAGCCTTACTGCCATTAGGTACCGAGGTGAGATCCTCAGACCAATTATGAGACCATATGCTGGTGCGGTTGGCCCTGGGTTCCTCCTAATGCAAGACAACGCTAGACCTCATGTGGCTGGAGTGTTTCAGCAGTTCCTGCAAGAGGAAGGCATTGATACTATGGACTGGCCTGCCCGTTCCACAGACCTGAATCTGGTTGAGCACATCTGGGACATCATGTTTCGCTCCATCCCCCAATGCCACGTTGCAGCACAGACTGTCCAGGAGTTGGCGGAGGCTTTATTCCAGGTCTGGGAGGACATCCCTCAGGAGACAATCCGTCACCTCATCAGGAGCATGCCCAGGTGTTGTAGGGAGGTCATACGGGCACGTGGAGGCCACACACACTACTGAGCCTCATTTTTACTTGTTTTAAGGACATTACATCAAAGTTGGATCAGCCTGCAGTGTGTTTTCCACTTTGATTTTGAGTGTGACTCCATATCCAGATCTCCATGAGTTGATAAATTAGATTTCCATTGATAATTTTTGTGTTATTTTGTTGTCAGCACATTCAACTATGTAAAGACGAAAGTATTGCATACACTTAGTTCATTCATTCATATCTAGTATGTGTTATCTTAGTGTTCCCTTTTCTTTCCCCTTAGTGTTCTTTATTTTTTTGAGCAGTGCATGTCACTGGATGTATTGCTGTTAATATGGATGTAGTTTGGTTTTCTTAAAATCTAAGTGTGCTGCAGCTTTACAGAATTATACATATTACACATTAATAGAAAGAGTTTGAAGTTTATCCTATGAGAAATTTGTATTTGTACTGTTTACTAAAAAAAAAAAGTTTACTGAAGGTTGCTGAATTTGTTGATCTTTACACAGTTCCAGTATCTGTTATGCAAGTCTGGTTCTGTCATATTCTTTGAATTGTTATTTTAGCTATTAAAGGTGGCACTGACTCTCCCAAAAAATACCAAGAGGTGTTTGTTAAGAATTTACTATGGTTCTTAAGTATATTTTAATAATGTATTCAGAAAGCATTTAAAACATTAAAACGGTACTCCGGCCCTAAGACATCTTATCCCCTATCCAAAGGGGATAAGATGCCTGATCGTGGGGGTCCCACCGCTGGAGACCCTCGCAATCTTTCATGCAGCACCCTGCTATCATCAGTCTCCGGAGCAAACATCGCTCCAGGTCTGATGAATCACGATCACGGGGCTGGGGTATTGTGACATCACGGCTCTGCCCTCTCAATGCAAGCCTATGGGAGGGGGCATGACAGCCACCACGCCCCCTCCCATAGGCTTACATTTAGGGGGCAGAGCGTGATGTCACACGGGGGCGGAGTTGTGACATCATGATAGCCGACCCTGTGATCGTGATTCATCAGACCCGGAGCGATGTTCGCTCCGGAGGATGATGATAGCGGGGTGCTGCATGAAAGATTGCGGGGGTCCCCAGCTGATCCCCACAATCAGGCATCTTATCCCCTATCCTTTGGCCAGAATACCCCTTTAATAATTTCATTTAAAAAAACAGTCCGGGTATTTGTGCACAATATTGTTACGATTTGGCAGGCTGGTGGTGGATCCTCTGTGTCAGAGAGGGATTGGCGTGGACCGTGTCGGTGGACCGGTTCTAAGTTGCTACTGGTTTTCACCAGAGCCCGCCGCAAAGCGGGATGGACTTGCAGCGGCGGTAGCAACCAGGTCGTATCCACCAGCAACAGCTCAACCTCTCTGACTGCTGAGATAGGCATGGTACAAGGGATAAGGCAAGAGCAAGGTCGGACGTAGCAGAAGGTCAGGGCAGGCAGCAAGGATCGTAGTCAGGGGCAACGGCAGGAGGTCTGGAACACAGGCTAGGAACACTCAAGGAAAGGCTTTCACTGGCACAAGGGCAACAAGATCCGGCAAGAAAGTGCAGGGGAAGTGAGGTAACATAGCCAGGGAGCAGGTGGAAGCTAATTAGGCTGATTGGGCCAGGCACCAATCATTGGTGCACTGGCCCTTTAAATCTCAGAGAGCTGGCACTCGCGCGCCCTAAGGAGGGGAGCCGCGCGCGCCAGGACGTGACAGTCGGGGACCAGGACAGGTGAGTGACTTGGGATGCGATTCGCGAGCGGGCGCGTCCCGCTATGCGAATCGCATCCCCGCCGGCAATGTCAGTGCAGCGCTCCCGGTCAGCTGGTCTGACCGGGGCGCTGCAGAGAGAGGGACGCCGCGAGCGCTCCGGGGAGGAGCAGGGACCCCCCCTTGGGTCTCCCCCTCTTTTTGGGACCTGAAAATTCTTTAATCGAGAAGACATCTGAGGACCCGGAGACAGGAGTAGCTTTCTCTCGGCACTTGACTTCAAAGGGTCCAAGATAACGTGGTCCCAGATTAAAACTGGGGACACGGAAGCGGATATACTTGGCGGAGAGCCACACAAAGACAGGAGGAGTTCTTCTTTTTTTGTCGGCATGCTTCTTCATCCGGGATGAGGCTAGTATGAGGGACTTTCGAGTCTTTTTCCAGACGGTGGAAAAGCCCCGGGAAACCTCATCAACAGCGGGCAAACCAGAAGGCGTGGGAGTGGGGAGGGAGGGAAGAAGGTGAAGCTTGGCACGGGGCAGAGTGTTAACAGGACGGGGGCTATGAGGAGGAGACACAGCATAGTCCTGATAGGCCTTGGGAAGACCAGGTAAAGGAGGAGACACTGAGGTTTAACTGACGGGACTGGGAGCAGACGTGAGGCATTTTTTGTGGCAAGAAGTACCCCAGCTCTTGATCTCCCCGGAGGTCCAGTCAAGGGTAGGAGAGTGGCGTTGGAGCCATGGCAGACCGAGGAGGACTTCAGAGGTGCAGTTGGGCAAAACAAAAAGTTCAATTTTTTCGAGATGCAGTTTAATTCTCATGAGCAGGGGTTCTGTGCGGTAACGCACAGTGCAGTATAGACGTAAATTTTTATTTCTGCGGCGAGTCCTCTCTTCAGGGGTCAGGCAAGACCGATCCACTTGCATAGCCTCCTCGGCGGGAGGCACAGGGGTAGATTGCAAAGGATACTGTGAGAGAGGTGCTCCGAGTGGTATGGCCTATGGCAGGGCCTTCCCAGACAGGAGACCACGACAGAGTCTAGAGTCCCCATCAAATTTGTCCGGCAGGGACAAGCAGGGGTTGGGAGCGGTCGCTTGCTGCGGAGGAGGTGCAGGAGCCGGCGGAGGAGATGGTTGTTGCTGTAGCAGCTGCTGTTTCTGCGGTAGCAGCTGCTGTATCTGTGACTGAAGTTGCTGTGTCACGGTGGTCAAGTACGACAGCTGGTGATTTCGTTGGGCGATCAGTAGGGATTGCTGGGCGATCACCGTGGAAATGTCGGCGAGACTTGACAGCGGCACCTCAGCGGAATCCATGGCCGGATCTACTGTTACGATTCGGCAGGCTGGAGGTGGATCCTCTGTGTCAGAGAGGGATTGGCGTGGACCCTGTCAGTGGACCGGTTCTAAGTTGCTACTGGTTTTCACCAGAGCCCACCGCAAAGTGGTGATGGTCTTGCAGCTGCGGTAGCAACCAGGTCGTATCCACCGGCAACGGCTCAACCTCTCTGACTGCTGAGATAGGCATGGTACAAGGGATAAGGCAAGAGCAAGGTCGGACGTAGCAGAAGGTCAGGGCAGGCAGCAAGGATCGTAGTCAGGGGCAACGGCAGGAGGTCTGGAACACAGGCTAGGAACACTCAAGGAAAGGCTTTCACTGGCACAAGGGCAACAAGATCCGGCAAGGAAGTGCAGGGGAAGTGAGGTAACATAGCCAGGGAGCAGGTGGAAGCTAATTAGGCTGATTGGGCCAGGCACCAATCATTGGTGCACTGGCCCTTTAAATCTTAGAGAGCTGGCGCGACATGACAGCCGGGGACCGGGACAGGACGTGACAGCCGGGGACCGGGACAGGTGAGTGACTTGGGATGCGATTCGCGAGCGGGCGCGTCCCGCTATGCGAATCGCATTACCGCCGGCAATGTCAGTGCAGCGCTCCCGGTCAGCTGGTCTGACCGGAGCGCTGCAGAGAGAGGGACGCCGCGAGCACTCCGGGGAGGAGCAGGGACCCGGAGCGCTCGGCGTAACAAATATAAATTATTTTTTTGCAGTTTGCTTCTTGATTCTGTATTTGTTTGTTTTAACATTTCATTTGTGTAACATTGCACTTAATGACTGCAATTATATTTCACCTGGTAGGATAATAAAATAGAAAATTCATTAACTGAGAAAGGAGAAAAAAATGTATGTAAAAAAAATAAACAGTGAATCATTTGTTGAGTTGAGATGACCTCATCCTGATGGTATTCACAATTGAGCTGCTGTAATCCTTTCTTGTCTTGGAATTTCCATTGCAGCTATGGCAACGAGCACCTACCCATACCCTACCTTTTTTTTGTATGTGCTGACCAGTTTTGTGCTATTGGATTCATAAAATGTTCCTTTTGGGGAGACTGATTTAACTGTCCGAAAGTAAAAGTCTAAAAGAACCAATCACATCACAACCTTTATTTTTGTTCCTGATAAATGAAGTTTGCTCTTGAATTTGCTGTTATGGGCTAAATTATTTTTTATTTTTTTTCAGATTAAAAGAAATCATGTAAGACTGTCATAAATTAATTTAAGCATGCATGGGATATGTATAAGGCTATCCTTCTTATAAGATAGGGCCGGTGACTATCCAAAGAATTCAGAATATTGAGCAGACTAGACTGGGGATAAAAACCAGCCCTGGAAATATTTGTATACCAGACCCATAGCATTGAAAAAGAATGAAATGTCCAGCGCCAACTCGCAGAAAAGGGAACTTCTTGTAACACTCACGTTTCAGTAGACTAAAACACTCATGATAGTGGATCCGCTGGACCTGTGTGGTAGATTACTCAGACCGTACCAGGAAGTGGAGTCTAAGGTGCCGCTGGTTTTCACCAGAGCCCCAAAGTGGGTTGGACTTGCTGCGGAAGGCTGCACCCAGGTCGCTACCCCTGGCAGGGCTCGACCACACAGGTGGCTGAGGAGATGCGAGGCACAGGAGGGTAAGGAGCTCGTAGTCAGGATAGCAGAAGGTCAGGGCAGGTGGCACAGTAGCATAGTCAGGAATGTAGCAAATGGTCAGCAGGCAGGCAGCAAGGTGCAAGGACAGGTCACGGAGCAAAGGATCAGATACACAGCAAGGCAATAACAGGAATGCTTTCTGTCAGGCTCAAGGCAACAAAGATCTGGCAGGGAAGTGAGAAGGGTGGAGGAATTTATCAATGAGCCACAGGTGAATTACACTAATGAGCGCACTGGCCCTTTAAATCTTAAAGCTCCGGCATGCGCGCCCTAGGGGATGGGGACATGCGTGCCGGAGCAGAGAAGCAAGGGCAAGAGAAACACCCGGTGAGTGACGGACTGGGGCTCGCATGTGGGCGCGTCCCACGATGCGAGTCCCAGCCCCGTCAGAAGCACCAGGTAACGGGACCACGCGTGTGCGCCGGAGCGCTTAATGTAACACTTCTTTATTGGTTCCTTCAGTTGCCATAGGAAGCAGCAAGGACTCAAGTAATGTGACGCGGATCATTTATATATGCCGTGGAGAAGTGACGTCACTGCAACACTTGCACACATAATTACACATACTCATTAAAAACACCATTTGTATCAAGCAAATGAAGGTCACTATCTAAAACCACCATATAAAAAGAAAAAGTATTGTGAAACTAATTAATTTGTCCCTGATGTTTGGTTATAACATCATAGTATAAATGAATGTGTCATGCGAACATATACTGCAGTATAATAGCGATCGGAACATCAGGGAAAGAAAGCCTTATCATGGTTTCTAGGCATTTATTCCCATTATCCACTTCATTTACAGGAATACATTTTGTTGGTGGTGGAGTTCCTTTTGAATCATAATTTTTTTATGTTCAACAACAGTTTTTTTTACAGATCACCGGAGCTTCTGTGGGGGCAAAATTATCCCCCTCTCTCGCCAACATATATATGTGTTGGTGGGAGAGGGATACTCGTTTCACCCCATTCACCCCTACAGCCAACATCTGCTGTGGTATGTCCGCTACATCGACGACCTCCAATTTATTTGGGAGTCTGATGTGGCGGCCATACAGGGGTTCACAGAGTTCATTAATACTAATGAACTGAATCTTCAATTGACGGTTACTTTTCAGCAGGATTCCGTCAATTTTCTCAACCTCACATTGCGGGGTGATATGGATAGTGGCAGTATTATTACTACCACATTCAGGGGAAAAAACTGCAGTCAATTCTATTTTACATGCCAGTTCATGTCACCCACATACATTGTCGAGAACTTACCGGTTGGAGAAATGATCAGGGCACACCGCAATTGTTCCCAAGATAGTGACTTCGCTGAAGAGGTTGTTGCCGTCAGCAATAGACTCAAACAGCCACTAAGATATTGCCAATAAGAGAAATAGCACTGACCTGATTAGCTCTCAGCCGAAAACTTGAAAAAATACCATGACAAAAAATGAAAAATCTCAACCTGTGGTCTTTTCCACACAATACAGCACTGACTTCAAGGCTGTAAAAATGATCATTGGCAAATATGTGCCTACTATTTATGCCAATCCCGATTTTAGGGAAGTCTTGAAACGTGGGTATATGTGTGTCTCTAAAAGAGCACCAACTATAGGCCAAAAATTGTCAACTAGCTTTTTTATTGACTCTCCTCGCAGAAAGCCCACATGGCTAAATTATTTGGGGTCCCACAAATGTGTATCCAGAAAATGTATCTGTTGTAATTACATGATTAATTCTACTTCCTTTGTTTCTTCAAGTAACAACAGTACATTTGTTATAAAGCAATACATGAATTTCAACACTGCCGGTGTTATGTACCTATTCATTAGTGTTGAGCGGCATAGGCCATATTCGAATTCGCGAATATTCGCGAATATATGGACGAATATTCGTCATATATTCGCGAATATTCGCATATTCGTTATATTCTCGTTTTATTTTCGCATATGCGAAAATTCGCGTATGCGAATATTAACATAAACAAAATTAGCGCATGCGAAAATTCGCATATGCAAAAATTAACATATGCTAATTTTCGCATATGCGAATTTTCGCGCGCCAGTCTCACACAGTAGTATTACAGCCTTCTTTACACCACACAAGCTGGAAGCAGAGAGGGGTGATCACTGTGATGTGTACTGTGAAGAAAAAAAAACAAAAAACGAATATTCGTAATTACGAATATATAGCGCTATATTCGCGAAATTCGCGAATTCGCGAATATGCGATATTCGCGAATAATATTCGAATTGCGAATATTCGCGAGCAACACTACTGTTCATATGCCGTGCCTGTAATGTGCAATATATTGGATGTCCCATCAATCCGTTAAAGACGAGAGTGCGCAAGCACTTGTCTGATGTTGCACATTTTCAGACACGGCATGTGTCTATGGTAACCAAGCACTGTGCAGAGGTACATGGAGGGAATACCTCGAGCCTCATTTTGCAGGGCATTGAAAGGGTCGACAGACCACCCAGAGGAGGAAACATGAAACAGAAGGTCTTGGATCGAGACATTTTTTGGATCCTGAGATTAAATACACGGGTACCGAAGGGTCTGAATAGGAGGTTAGATACCATTCTATGTTATTGATCTTTACTATCTAGATAGACGTATATGCTCTGTGTTTAAGGAATTGCTCTATTCATTAACTATCTAAATATTATTATTGGGTGTCCACCGTTTTTTGTCCATTTTTCTCCTTTTCTTTTTTAGTTGTTTCTCATTAGTGTATGTCTTGTGATATATACTTTTTATTATGTCATTACTTTTCATCCGAACTGTGATTATAAGGTTAGTGCCGGCTTTTCCAGTTTCTCTGTCTGTAAATTATTTCTTTCCCTGATGTTCCGGACGCTATTGTAATGCAGTATATGTTCGCATGACACATTTATTTATACTATGATGTTATACCCGAACATCAGGGACAGATGGATCGGTTTCCCAAAAATCTTTCTTTTTTCCTTTTTTATATGGCGGTTTAAGATATTGACCTTCATTTGTTTGAAACACATGGTTTAATTATGTGTGTAGGTGTTGCAGTGACGTGTATTGGACACACCTTGTGTGCATCACTTCTCCACTGCATATATAAATGATCTGAGTCACATTCGCATGACTAAGGCACTACGGGCCGAAAGGCGTCACGTTACTTGAGTCCTTGTTGTTTCCTATGGCAACTGAATGAACCAATAAAGAAGTTCCCTTTTCTATGAGTTGGTGCTGGACATTTCCTTCTGTTTCCTCATGTTGCGGGCTTGATGTGGTTGCCTTTGACTCAAGCTTTGAGTCAAAGGGCACAGTATCAAGTGCGCAACATGACAGACTTAAAGGGAATCTGTCATCAGTGCCATCCCTACCATTACCTACCCCAGATCCGTGATACAGTTTTTCTGTAATCTTCCTTATTCTGGTGACTACCAACGTGACACTGAAGACAGATTCCCTTAAATAATAATCAATATGTATATATACAAAACAAACAATAGCAGCAGCACATTCAGGGTGTGTTCACACGCTAGTAGCGAGTTTTCCGCTGTGAGTTATGCTACCATTGATTTAAATGGGTCCGCGTACAGTCTGCAAATCTGACACTATTGCGGACTGTTTGTGGACCCATTCAAATCAATGGTAGTGTAACTCGCAGCAGGTTTCCTGCAGCGTGAAACCTGCTGCTAGTAATAGCATGTGAACATACCCTCAAGGTAGAAGCCACCAAGAAAAAGCAGGTTCAGGCTGTCTGTGAGAGACCAGACACAATAAGGATCCAAAAGCAAGTCCACTGTAGCACTCCAGGTAAAACCAGGAAAAGGTCTTCATATTACATCAACGTGCACAGGAAAGGCTTCAGCTCTCTCCAGGACTTTTCTCCAGGAGAAACATTGCCTGTACACATTTGATGTAATAAAGTAAATTTCCCATGCTCAATTATACGGTATACCTTTAAATAAGTCATTCAATTACTAAATAAAACCAAAAAAGAACAAAGAAACACTGAAATATAGCAGCACACCAGAATTATGATAGTAAACAATGCTTTATTACTACAAAACATTCTGTAAACAATACATTTATTGCACTCATAGAGGGAAAGCATAAAACCAAGTCAAATTGGCTCACTGATCGCGTAAGCACAAACCTAGGGAGGGGCAATGAACCCCCTTTCCTAGATAATGGCTCCCGTCCTCTAAGATTTTATTTAGTAGCCATACTCCATGCAGGAATATACATAATATATCATAAAGGTGGTACACGCACTATAGGAGAGAGAAAGTAGGGAACATAATAATGAAATGCAAATAACTATTACAAAAAAGTCAGACATTATAAATCACAATTCCGGATCGGCACTATACAACCACATTCCTATTATTACTTGCAGTAATGTGAGTGCATTGAGGAAGCAAGCTTCCCAGACTGAGTGGAGCAACCAGATGACAGAGGTAAAGGCAAGGACGGGACCTCGTGGAGGAATATTATCGCCGACCATATTACCATCAAACTGTTACTGACCGCTTGAAGGGGTACTCTGCTGCTTTACTTCTTATCCCCTATCCACAGGATAGGGGATAAGTGTCTGATCACAAAGGGTCTGACCACTGGAACCCCATTCAATTTCCTGCATACCGCTTTCCTAGTGCATTCATCTCTATGGGAGAGCCAGAAATACATGAGCACTATACACATGTATCTCCGGCTCTCCAAAAGAGATAAATGGAGAGGTGGTGTTGACCCTCACTCCATGTGCGAAGAGAGCCATAATGCCATGGATAGTAGTGGAGTACTCCTTTTAACAAATTTCTTTTGAATCTAGGAAGTTAGGAAGAAAAGGATTTTTTTAAACAGCCTGCGCAATGTTTCAGTTTTTAAGAGGTGGTTTTTAAACATGTTTTCTTCACTATTTTCCCAGCTATATTTTGCATAAGGACCTAGGTAACAAATCATGAGAACCATCCCAAGGACTAGTTACATGATCACAAAGACATTTTAAAATTATAATTACTTTGAAACACATGAGTCTCAGTGTAATTCATAGTGTCCCACAAAAACAATAACTGCACAAGTTTTAAACTACCCCTGATTTGGACAGTATGAAACTTATGACAGGTTCCCTTTAACTGTAGTTAAAGTAAAACTGTCAGCAGAGTCACCTTTACTCACCAGTGGTACTGGCTAGTAGTGTGGGTGACCCTTATCAAAACGATGGTCAACATGATGGAATCCGTCATTCCATTGTTCCGTTATCTTCATTTTTCAGAGTATGCAAATGAGCAGCATGTGGGGCGGGTGGAGTCATGATCCTTGTCTAGGGCACTGGAACGTCAGCTCTCAGCGTTCGTTCAGCCCTGTTAATCTATATTAATTGCCTCCCTTTGCCTCTCCCCCTCCTCCCCGCTCTGTATTTTCGTCTACTGTGTACTGTATGGGGGAGATTTATCAAAACCTGTCCAGAGGAAAAGTTGCTGAGTTGCCCATAGCAACCAATCAGATCGCTTCTTACATTTTTGAAAAGGCCTCTGCAAAATGGAAGAAGCAATCTGATTGGTTGCTTTGGGCAACTGTGCAACTTTTCCTCTGGACAGGTTTTGATAAATCTCCCACTATGTGTTTATGTATTTATCTCTACCAAACAGTGTGTAGCTAGATTTTGCAAAGCTACAACTCTCAGCATGCCCAAACACTATTTGGCTGTTTGGGTAGCTGAGAGTTGTAGTTTTACAACAGCTGGAGACCCACTTTTTGGAAATGTTATAAAGCTGTGCTGAGGCTGCTTCCGGGTGTACCCAGAACACTGTACATGCACAGGAGACTAGAATACAGAGTGGGGAGAAGGTGGGAGCCGGGAAGACCACTGAACGAAAAGAGCTGACATCACAGTGCCCTAAGCAAGGATTGTAACCCTGCCTGTGCCACTGGTTGCTGATTTGCATATTTTGAAAAAATGAAGATAACAGAGCAATGAATGTAGGCTTGGTGAGCATCGTTTTATTCAGTGTCACCCGCACGTCTCCCCTCTCCAGCCCCCACCCGCTTTATAACACATCTCCCTTCTCCAGGTCCCCACATTCCTTTTGACACATCTCCCCTCTCCAGGTCCCCTCTTCCTTATAACACATCTCCCCTCCCTAGCGCCCCCACCTTTATAACAGGTATCCACTCCCCAGCCCCCCATATTATAACAGACCCCCCTACTCATCTCTCTTCTTCCTTCCACACAACAGCCCCACTTATCCAGCCCCCCCAACCACCACCACCATCACATAAAAGGAACATAGCAGGACTCTCAGCCTCCCCTCCCCTCCACACACCTGGTCCCCCTATCCAGCCCCCCCCCCCCCCCCACCCTTGCACATAGCAGGACTCCCAGCCCCCCCTCCCAGTAAGTGAAGCACATTTTCCCCTGAGCAGCATCTGTTCTTGTGTGCCCGCACGAGGAGGGGGAGCCAGAAGGGCAGAGAGGAGAGGTAGCAGTGAGTGTACTGCCTTGTACTGTATGCAGTTCAGACTCTGTAGCCTCCAGTTTGACTTTTTTAAGTACAATAATAGAAAAACTATATAACTTGGGTATCATTTTAATCATGTTGACCCACCAAATAAAGTTAACATATCAGTTTTACTATAGCTTGTACTGCAAATATATATATATATATATATATATATATATATATATATTTTTTTTTTTTTTTTTTGTCATGTCAGGTAGGGATTAGTGTATCCATGCTCTCACCCGGGCCACAGTCCCTACCGACTTGTGGGGAGATTTATCAAAATCTGTGCAAAGGAAAAGTTGCCCAGTTGCCAATAGCAACCAGATTGCTTCTTTCATTTTGCAGAGGCCTTGTTAAAAATGAAAGAAGTGATCTGATTGGTTGCTATGGGCAACTGGGCATCTTTTCCTCTGCACAGGTTTTGATAAATCTCCCCCTTGGTGATCTGCACTAAACAGCACCACCTGGGGACAGTTCCTATGCTGAGCTAAATGCTCAAGGATATATGGAAAGTTAGACAGGCCAGTTCAAACCAAAAGGGCAAGTAAAATTTGTGAAGTCAGACAAGCTGGGTGAAACCAAATGGAAAAAAGACAAAAGCAGAACGCTAATAGGAAACCCAAGAAACAAGCCAAGGGGTCAATACCAGGAGGGCAATGATGTACAAAATCAGAACAAAAGACAGTACAATAAACAGGTGGAAATTAAACCAGGAGTATAACATCAGGTATAAATTGCTAGGCAAAATCAAGATCAGAGAACAGGAAAAACAGTCAGCAATAAAGACTATAGCAATTTTTTTTCCATCCACCCAAAAAAGGTCAGCATTTGCAATGCTTAAGTCATCCCACAGAATATTAAATGGGCACTGTCAGATCTTATTTTTTTTTATATGTTGTTACTGCTGGAAATGAAAGCCCTTTGTAATATGGTTGTTAATTTTTGGAATATTTAATAAAGAAAATGGCTCCTGAAAACTTTTGTTTTAAATTTGGCACCTAATTCCCTTAAGGGGTGCCATTTTTTCTGCTTCCCGGCATTCCCTGAATATTTATATCTGCTAAGAGAGAGAGTTGCCTTTGCACAGAGCAGCATAAAAGTTTTTCAGAAAATTGACCACACAACTAGAGGTTTACTTTGAGGTATGTTTCATGAAGCCAAAACATTCAGCTATTAAGCAAACAATGCATTGTGTTGTATCTGAGACTTGTGTATTTTGCCAGAAAGTAAAAACTCTGGGGGAACTTTAATCCTCTTATTGCGACAATTCAATATTTTCCCCAGGAGTTGTGTGTATTGTAAAACACATGCTCAGAATGAAACCCAAATGCTTAAGTTTAATGCTAGTCAATATGACCCCACAAGGAGTAATTGTTTAAGTGATTTACAAAATAGTTTACACATACAGCACCCTGCTTTGTTTGCATCAGTAAGCAGTAGTGATAAAACAATGATGGTTTGTGCTGATACAATTATGAACTCTGAATTACACTTCAGGGTCACTGAGTACAATCATGTTGTCCTCCATTCTCCATTGTTTTTTTTTTTTTTTTTTTTTTTTTCTGAAATGGGATATTATATAGTCTGATTAATGGTGGGATCAAAGTCAAGATCTGACTTACAGTAATGAACAGAATAAAAACGTAAGTATCTCTATAAGCTCTGCTTAACATAATGTTTTTATGACAAACTATAGCACCAAAAGTGCTGATGTTTTCTTATCATCACACCATAAATGATACCAATAATCATTCCCTTTAGATGAACTCTTTCTTGTAGATGTAATAACAATCTTGGTCTGTAAATCATAAGAACAGAATAATTAAAAGCAATCCGGTTTATGAGTTTTTGCCTTACAACACTGGTGTGGAAGAGCAATATTGTACATGGTTTTATGTTGCTATCAATTTACATGTGATATCAAGATGAGTAAGTGCGCCATCACATATGAACGGTGAACGGTGTAAAAAGAGGGAAACTGATCATTAAGCTGATCCCATTTATTTTAATGGGACAGTCCAGATTAATCCATTATTCAATACATATTCAATACATTGATTGGATGCACTCAATAACACCCCAGTATTTTTACCCAGAGTTTTGCCTCCCACCTTTCTATTTGCCAGTTCAGATTAATCTGGCATCTCAATTGCTGAATATTCAGGATGAGGGAATGCATCTTGCAGTCTAACCTGCAGAAATAACCAGGAGTCGAATCATGCCACAATTGATCAGTTGTGGCCAATGATCAGTCTCGGTACTAATTAGAATCCATGGACATATGAAACGGCATTCTAAAACTTCTCTGGTTGTTTGAAAAAAAAATTATAATAAAATGCTACAGGCTGAAATGGGAAAAAAAAAAAACCTCACCCTTAAAGGGGTACTCCGCCCCTAGACATCTTATCCAAAGGATAGGGGATAAGATGTCAGATCGCTGCGGTCCCGCTGCTGGGGATCCCCGGGATCCCCGCTGCGGCACTGCGCTATCATTACAGCACAGAGCAAGCTCGTTCTGCACCTAATTAGGGGAAATACAGGGGCCGGAGCATCGTTACGTCACGGCTCCGCCCCTTGTGATGTCACAGCCCGCCCCTTTTCCATACAAGTCTATGGGAGGGGGCGTGGCAGTCGTCACGCCCCCTGCCATAGACTTGCATTAAGGGGACGGGACGTGATGTCACGAGGGGCGGAGCCATGATGTCACGCTGCTCCATCCCCTGTATCGCCCATCATTACGCACAGAGCGAACTCCCCAGCGGACCCCGACGATCTGACATCTTATCCCCTATCCTTTGGATAGGGGATAAGATGTCTAGGGGCCAAGTACCCCTTTAAATTCACAGCTCTGGTGCAGTTGTTGCTCCGTGGTCCCCTGGATGTCCCCTGGAGTGCTGTGATGGCTTCATGTATTGTGTTTACACAACACTGCAGCAGATCATTGACCTCAGCACTCATGAAGGAAGAGACCACTGAGGCAAGTGGAGAACTGCAGTGTCACATAAAGCGCATGATGTTACTGCAGCAATTCCAGCTAGGGACACCAGGGGGGCAATGGCCGTGGATAAGCAGGGCCATTAGTAGAGTTTTTTTAAATTACAAAAAAAACCTTTATAATGTAACTAAAACCCCTCTAACTGAAGCACTGTAAAATGTGAAGAGACATTCTTAAAAGAAAACTTACTGTTATAACAAGACAACTAATTCTCATTTTGGTTGATTTAATTTATGCCATAATACTGCGATATACAGGGGTGGTAAGAGGTCACACTTATCTACATTCTATTCAGCTAGGCTCACACTGCATTATTGCATCCTGCTGAAAGTATTGTTTTTCTTAATATTAAAATAGGATAAAACACAACACAAAAATGATTCAGATTTCTTTTTTTTTCTTTCTACTCACTTCTATTTGACAAAACAAACCATGTCTGCTTGAATCATGTTATTAAAAAACTGAACTTATCAGACACCAAACCCCAATCCATCCTCTGTATGGGGCCCTGTCTAATTCCCTGACCTTCGTGCGCTTTGGGCCCGACCTTACTGGATGAGTGCAAGTGATAGCCCGTTCAGCCAATCACAGGCCGCAGCAATGTCCTGCTACAGACATTGATTGGCTGAACAGGCCATCACTTGCACTTATCCAGGAAGGCGGGTACAGGAGAGCACAGAGGATGTGAAACTAGATGGTTGCCCGTAAAGGAGATTTCACTGAAAATAGGGGATTAGTGTCTGATAAGTTCAGTTCTTTAACAGCAGGATCCAAATGGATCTTGTTTGTTTTGTCAAATAGAATGCAGTAGAAAAAGGATTCAACAAAATAGACACTTTATTTTAAAGGTACCTTTTTGCTAATCTTGAAAAAAAATTACAAAGTGTTATTCAGGAACAAAAAAAAAAAACTAAAAAAGAACAAATTTCTTAGACAAACAGCACCACGCCTTCCCTCAGGTGTTACGTATTGGCTCCATTCACTTCACTTGAACACACACACTACAACACAAGCTGAGAACAGGTGTAGTGCTGTTTTTTTTTTTTTTTTTTTTTAAATGGCTCTATTTTTCAATTCTGGATAACCACTTTAATTCAAGTATGCAACTACCTTTTTATCTCAGGGCTGTGACATGTCTTTCAAACCTACTTTTGGCTTTACATGTGTCATTTTCCTACCATATTTTATTGCAGGACACAATTTGAACTATTTTCTGTGATTGAATAAAACTGTCAATCAAATGTAATTTTGGGGAATGGGGGGCATCGCACAGGGAAACAACTGTACTCATATAAAATGTTATGTTGTATATGTTACATAAATGTTTTTGGTAGTTGTACTAGGGTTTTAAGAAGCTTCTTATTTCCATTTCATAATTACAAATCAATCAAAATAGAAAAAGTAAGAAAAGAAAAGAAAAAACCAAAGACACAGTTTTTCCTTCAAATATTGTTAGATTTCTTGACAAGAGCAAAGAAATGTATCTAAAGAGCCTTTTTTTAAATGCAATTAATTGGCATTTCTGTAAATGTGAACAAGTTTCTACTTAAAATTCAGCAATAACTTGTCAACATAATATAGTCATGTTTTACTTTTTGCTGTTTTGCTAGTTTCTTAAAGCAATTATAACACCAGTTTGCATTAATGCTTTGTTCAGCAGATGCATGTAGATAAAAAAAATACTTTAATATCGTGGTAGCATTTATTTCAGGGTTACTTCACTTTTATGCTTTCCCAAGCATAATCACATCTAATAAATTAAGTCTCAAGCCATAATGACACCAGCAGCTTTTAGAGGTTATTCTGTGCATGCTCATTAGATTGTTATGCATGAAAGTACTCGCCATGAAGTGTTATATACAGCTACAATCTACATAAAGTTGTTATTGTTTACTCTATAATGTAATCATATTCAAGTTAAACCTTTACAGAAGTACAGGCCATGCTGATGAGAATATTAATGTTACTTATGAATAAAAAATATAGATATATAGATAGTTACATTCAAATCAGGTGTTGTGTGAAATAAATTATTGCATAAGAAAATGTTTTTTGCTTGTATTACTTTCTATAGTCTCTGTGTTGGAGTTTTAACTATGCCCAACTATGACATGTTTTCCCCCAAAAAAGATATATCCTCTCCTCCCCCACAAAAAAAACTCCCACATGCATACAGATAATGGCCCTGTTTTTTTAAGAGTGGAGTGTAAGTTTCTTTGTGGGTTTTAATTCCCTACAATATTTTTCCACACTATTTATTTAGGTTTTCCTTACATTTTGCACTTTTCCCTACATATAAAAATGTTTTTTTTTTTACACATGGTCTGATCTGTCGGGTTTCATCAGCTCAAATCCACCACATTTTCTGTGGAAACCTTAATAAATATGTTGGGTTTTTGTGAAAATTTCAGGGACACGCCCACTTTTGGGTGGACATGTCCCATTTTCCTGATGACCACGCCCCTTGTTCAGGTTTTCTATGTAAAATAGAGAGTTGGTCAGTTTTTTTTATTTTTTATTCTGAAGCAAATTCTGGCACACAACCCGACAAAACATGTCGGGTTTACAATAGTAAATCAAGGCCAATATATTTTAATCTCAATCACAAAATACTGTAGCTATGAGACAATTTTCTATGTGTAACAATTTACATTTATATAGTGGTATAGTTACTTAATAATACTGGTATACAAGAAGCAAATATTATCACCATATGTATCAGAATTATACTGTTCATAAATAAAACCCACCATGCCAGGACCAATATTACCAATAACAGTACTATACCTGAGCCAAATAATACTGTCACACTATAACTACATATTAACACCACATTGTGACTGAATATTACCACCATATTGCACAGTGTATAGGTGAATATCATTTCCATCTAGCCCAGACCACCATGAAGAGTTCTTCCAGCCACAACTTGTCTTGACTTGACATCCAATCATCTTGGGCTCCTTGCATTTCCAGCACCATTTCTCAAACAATAATAATGCCACATAAAGAAAAAGTATCCCCTTTGCTTAGAGTAGAGACATTGGTAGGTAAATAGATGGGTAGGTCCCCATGTAGGTAGGTGGATCCCCTCAGGAGGTAGGTGAGTTATGGTAGTTATGCTTTCTTAGTTGGTAACATTTTTGCAAGTAAGTAGGTACATCCCCCAGTATGTAAATTCTTACACTCAGTACATTCCAGGAGGGAGGTACATCCTTCCATTAGGTATGTAATGTCTTTACCCAGAAAACAGGCATGCTACAATGTCCCAACTTATGTTTCATTAAAAAAGAAAGAGGACCTGCATAGCCTATCAGGTTATGCTAATAGAAATTAGAGAGGAGTACCCATCTGCCAATTATTAGGCTGTATACCTTTTTTGACATGTTTGGGGTAGGATATGAAAATTTCTCCTTCTCTAACCTTGATTTTGACAAACACTTGGCTGCCTCTTGATCTTTGGTCCTTTTTCTCCTTATCAAGTTAAAATATATGTCTCCAGAGGTTTAACATGGATACTTTTTGAGGGACACCATAGCATCTTGGAAAGCCTGCAATATTTAAAGATTTAAACATTGCTTGTCTGCCTACCACGTATTTCTCCCTGTTAAGTTCTTCTTCTTTTAAACTCAGTATAAATGTCTTGCTTCCAATTAGGCAAGGCCATCATATCGATGTTTTGAGTGACCTTTTAGATGTTCAGAAAGGGATCTTTTTCACATGAGATCAACTCTGCATCAAATATCACTTTCTACTGTCTCATATCTTAACCCCTTAATGACCACAGACATATATTTACATCTGTGGCCGGCTCCTGTTATGTGAAGTGTGCTCAGGGGCTGACCGCGCCACGTACCTGCTGGGTCCTGGTTGCTATCAAGAACCAGGACCTACAGCTACTACTAGACATGCTGATCGGGCTTATGTCTGGTATTAACCTGGGAGAAAATACTGCCAGTTAGCTCAGTGGAGCTGTTCGGGACTGCTGTTGAAATAACGGAGTCCCGAACAGCTGAGAGGACAGTGGGAGATGCCTTTTATTTGGTCCTCGCTGTCCTATTGTCGCTCCATTACTCCAAGACTGAGATCCAGGCTTGAGAAATCGAGCACATATTACACTGATCAATGCTATGCTATGGCACAGCATTGTTCAGTGTATACAATCATGGATTGCATGTAATAGTCCCCTATGGGGCTAAAAAAAAGTGTAAAGTAAAAATAAAAAGTGAATAAATGTGATTGAACCCCTTCTTGAATAAATGTTTGAATCACTTCCCTTTTCCCATTAAAAAATCTAAGTAAACAAAAATAAAAATAAACATGTCTGTTACGCCGAGCGCTCCGGGTCCCCGTTCCTCCCCGGAGCGCTCGCCTCATCTTCGTTGTTGCAGCGCCCCGGTCAGATCCACTGACCGGGTGCGCTGCGGTCCCGCCTTCAGCCGGGGTGCGATTCGCGATGCGGATAGCGCCCGCTCGCGATGCGCACCCCGGCCCCCGTACCTGACTCGCTCTCCCTCGGTCCTGTCCCGGCGCGCGCGGCCCCGCTCCCTAGGGCGCGCGCGCGCCGGGTCTCTGCGATTTAAAGGGCCAGTGCACCAATGTTGGTGCCTGGCCCAATCTTCCCAATTAGCTTAATTGGCGCCCACCTGTTCCCTGGCTATATCTAGTCTCCTCCCCTGCACTCCCTTGCCGGATCTTGTTGCACTTGTGCCTAGTGAAAGCGTTCCCTTGTCTGTTCCTAGTCCGTGTTCCTGACCTCCTGCCGTTGCCCCTGACTACGATCCTTGCCGCCTGCCCCCGACCTTCTGCTACGTCCGACCTTGCTTCTGCCTACTCCCTTGTACCGCGCCTGTCATCAGCAGTCAGAGAGGTGAGCCGTTGCTAGTGGATACGACCTGGTCACTACCGCCGCAGCAAGACCATCCCGCTTTGCGGCAGGCTCTGGTGAAAACCAGTAGTGACTTAGAACCGGTCCACTAGCGCGGTCCTCGCCAATCCCTCTCTGACACAGAGGATCCACTACCTGCCAGCCGGCATCGTGACAGTAGATCCGGCCATGGATCCCGCTGAAGTTCCTCTGCCAGTTGTCGCTGACCTCACCACGGTGGCCGCCCAGCAAGCCCGACAGATCGCCCTTCTAACCCGTCAGCTGTCGGAAATGTCCACCATTTCGCACCAACTTCAGTCGCAACTTCTCCAGCAATCTTCTCCTCCGCCAGCTCCTGCACCTCCTCCGCAGCGAGTGGCCACTCCTAGCCTCCGCCTGTCCTTGCCGGACAAATTTAATGGGGACTCTAAGTATTGCCGTGGCTTTCTTTCGCAATGTTCCCAGCACTTGGAGATGATGTCGGACCAGTTTCCTACTGAAAGGTCTAAGGTGGCTTTCGTGTTCTGCCTTCTGTCTGGAAAAGCCCTGTCATGGGCCGCACCGCTCTGGGACCGCAATGACCCCGTCACTGCCTCTGTACACTCCTTCTTCTCGGAAATTCGAAGTGTCTTTGAGGAACCTGCCCGAGCTTCTTCAGCCGAGATTGCCCTGCTGAACCTGGCCCAGGGTGTTTCTTCCGTTGGCGAGTACGCCATTCAGTTCCGTGCTCTTGCTTACGAGTTGTCCTGGAATAGTGAGGTTCTCTGCGCGACCTTTAAAAAAGGCCTATCCAGCAACATTAAAGATGTTCTGGCCGCACGAGAGACTCCTGCTGACCTACATGAACTCATTCATCTAGCCACTCACATTGACATGCGTTCTTCCGGATGGCGTCTGGAGCTCCGCCTGGATATGGACTTTGTTCGCACGAAGCGTTTTTTCTCTCCGGCTCCTCTCTCCTCTGGTCCTCTGCAATCTGTTCCTGTGCTTCCCGCCGCGGAGGCTATGCAAGTTGACCGGTCTTGCTTGACACCTCAAGAGAGGACACGACGCCGCATGGAGAATCTTTGCCTGTACTATGCCGGTACCGAACACTTCCTGAAGGATTGTCCTATCCGTCCTCCCCGCCTGGAAAGACGTACGCTGACTCCGCACAAAGGTGACACAGTTCTTGATGTCAACTCTGCTTCTCCACGCCTTACTGTGCCTGTGCGGATATCTGCCTCTACCTTCTCCTTCTCTACTATGCTCTTCTTGGATTCCGGATCTGCAGGAAAATTTTTTTTGGCCTCTCTCATCAACAGGTTCTACGTTCCTGTGACCAGTCTCGCCAGACCCCTCTACATCTATTGTTTTTACAATAAAAGATTGGACTGTCTCGTACGTTTCCACACAGAACCCCTCCTAATTTGCATCGGACCTCATCACGGAAAAATTGAGTTTTTTTTCCTCAGGTTCTTTGGCCCCAAGAAGAGGGGGAAACCCAAGGGGGGGGGTACTGTTACGCCGAGCGCTCCGGGTCCCCGTTCCTCCCCGGAGCGCTCGCCTCATCTTCGTTGTTGCAGCGCCCCGGTCAGATCCACTGACCGGGTGCGCTGCGGTCCCGCCTTCAGCCGGGGTGCGATTCGCGATGCGGATAGCGCCCGCTCGCGATGCGCACCCCGGCCCCCGTACCTGACTCGCTCTCCCTCGGTCCTGTCCCGGCGCGCGCGGCCCCGCTCCCTAGGGCGCGCGCGCGCCGGGTCTCTGCGATTTAAAGGGCCAGTGCACCAATGTTGGTGCCTGGCCCAATCTTCCCAATTAGCTTAATTGGCGCCCACCTGTTCCCTGGCTATATCTAGTCTCCTCCCCTGCACTCCCTTGCCGGATCTTGTTGCACTTGTGCCTAGTGAAAGCGTTCCCTTGTCTGTTCCTAGTCCGTGTTCCTGACCTCCTGCCGTTGCCCCTGACTACGATCCTTGCCGCCTGCCCCCGACCTTCTGCTACGTCCGACCTTGCTTCTGCCTACTCCCTTGTACCGCGCCTGTCATCAGCAGTCAGAGAGGTGAGCCGTTGCTAGTGGATACGACCTGGTCACTACCGCCGCAGCAAGACCATCCCGCTTTGCGGCAGGCTCTGGTGAAAACCAGTAGTGACTTAGAACCGGTCCACTAGCGCGGTCCTCGCCAATCCCTCTCTGACACAGAGGATCCACTACCTGCCAGCCGGCATCGTGACAATGTCATGGCCGACTGGGGGGACAGGGAGAGTGAGCTCTAAGTTGTCCCTAGTAACACTCTCCTTGCCTACTTGCCCATCCACCCTAAATGGTGGACCGACAAATAATAAACACAGTCGGTCACAGCCTAATAACTGAACGGGAAAACTACCAGACAACCAGTTATACCAGACAGAATATAAACTTACAAACAGAGCAGAATATAGTGTATTAACAAACAGTTCATACAGAATCCAGATAAATGGCAGATATGATAAAATGAACTAGACTAGGTATGCAACAAATATACAGCAGAATCGAAGAAATGCAGGGGATGAATGGAAGAACTGAATGCAGAAACAACAAACTGATCAGGAACATAGAACACTGTTCACACTGGGACACAGAACAAACAAACTGGACACCCCGCTCCACAAAAGAAGTAGACAGCTTAATAAAGTCAAATAGTCTACTAGCCCGCAGGCACACTCCACCATGTGATCAGGATGCTGACCTAGTAGGAAACAGCCATATAATACACGTAACACTAGACTAAAAACCGGATAGTCTGAATAGACTCCAGGATACCAAACAGGAATTATAGCATATAGAGCACAGGTAACAAGCAATACTAACACAGTGGGAACACAGACTAAGCAGAACGGACATACATAATCCTAAAAACTGACAGATGTAACACAGACTAAAATCTACAATAAACAAGACTATTTAATGATTGCCAAAACTCAGATAAATACTAGACAGACAAAAGCAAGGTGCATACTAAAACAAACATCATAGTCGCATTATTGCACAAATAACCAGCCCAGAATGCAGGAGAATTCTGGTTTAAATAATCCCACCCGAGTTCTCATTGGTTCAGAGCATTAACTATTCCCTATTAAGGAAGAATAGCAAACTTCTCAGAACATCCTAGTGTGTGAGTGAATACACACCTAAACAGAAAAATACAAAAACAAATAAACAGACATTACAAAACATATGCGATATCACCGCTTGCATAAATGTCTGAACTATAAAAATATAATGTTAATTAAACTGCACGGTCAATAGCGTACAAGTAAAAAAAAAAACACTGTCCAAAATTGTGTCTTTTTGGTCACTGTATACCCTAAAAATTTTTTTTAAAAGTGATCAAAAAGTCCCATCAAAACAATCATGGTGCCAATAAAAACTTCAGATCACAGCACAAAAATGAACCCTCATAACGCCCGTATATGGAAAAATAAAAAAAGTTATAGGCGTCAGAAGATGACAATTTTAAACATACTAATTTTGGTGCATGTAGTTATAATAAGTAGTCAAATTAAAAAACAATGTAAATTGGGTACCATTGTAACCATGTGGACCTACAGAATAAATACATGGTGTCATTTTTACAGAGAAATGCACTGCATAGAATCAAAAGCCCCAGAAAGTTACAAAATATATTTTTTATTCCTATTTTTCCCAACAAATAATCTTTTTCTGGTTTTGCCATCAATTTTTTTGTTAAATGATTGATGTCATTACAAAGTACAATTAGTGGTGCAAAAAACAAGCCCTCATATGGGTCAGTAGGTGAAAAATTGAAACCCAGTAGTAGTTAGCACAGAGCAATGATTCCCGGACTTAGGCTTCTGCACTGGGAATCTATTTTACATTACAGAGCTCTTCAAAAATTGTTCATACCCAGTGCATAGAGCCTAAGTCTGGGAATCATTGCTGTGTGCTAACTGCTACTGGGTTTCCTGGGCAAAAGCATAAAGTTTTTGGCACACAGTGACTCGAACTGTAGGGCAGTGTGCGTCAAACATTTTTTGCTTCTAGCCAGTGAATACCTGTGGCAGTTGTCACAGCTATGTGCATAGGCTTTTATAGTGGCTTCTAGTCCCAAAGTACAGCCCTTACTCTGGGAAAGGTTTCTTTTTTTAATTTATATACACTTTAAGCTGAATGTAAATATATTGTTGTTGCAATTACCAGGGTTTTCAAAGACAATTGCTTTCCCAACCAACTTTGCCTTGTTACCCCAAGACTTAAGTTATGTATTTAACTCCCTAAACTCCTGCAGTCTTTCCTGTGATATGCATGGTACAGGTGGTATTCCAGAGAATACAACCTTGGAGGTCCTTCCTTTCATTTTGGCACAAGTTCTCAAATTTTTGTTCAGGGACCCCCACTTATCATGTAAACTGCCCTTGGTTTCCACATGGACCACAACAACTGGGTCATTCTAGTAATTTGTCCATCTGTTCTGCAACATATCGAGCCCCGGCAGACTTAATCCAGGGAGACAGCACACCATTTGGTTGAGGCACTCTTAGTGACACATTATTCTATCAGGCTTCCTGATTATAGACTTTCTTGGTCTACCTGCATTGTTCTACCCCCCCTACCCCCCTCCACTACTAGCTGGACTATTCTTCTGTCTGTCAGCAATAGTCTCCACTAGGGTTACCATTTGTGAAACTGAGGTCCTTGCATCATCAACCAACTTGGCAGTTTTTATTGGGTACACAGAAGCAGGGGTGGTCTTCCTTTTCTTAGAGCTCAGTCCTTCTAACTACAATAAACCAATTATTTACTTTGCCTTTTTGATTCAGTTCTCAACCATTTGTGTCTACTCTACTAACCAATTGCTTACTCAGCAGCATACTCCTCTCAATGGCCTTCAGTGTTACTTTTTGAGTAAAGGTGAAAGGTAAGGTCATCTTAGAAGATCAAGGAGGGGCCACATCACATCTATTTAAAATGTTAGGTCATAAGTGGATATACATATATAATCTCTAACTGTATATTTGTGCTATCCCAAAGAAGATTACTAGGCACTTATGTGTATTCAGTATGTGTCTATTCTGGCATATTAAATACATATGTCAGGGCAATTATATGACTTGGTGTTGTAATGTATTATGAAGTATATCGTTTATGGTAATTAAGTTATGCAGCTTTATGAGCCTCCCTGGAAGTGTTTTTATTTTGGCTTTTTTGTGTGTTTGGTATTATATTGGGGTGCTTATTTTTCAAAATTATTTATTTGAGGGACACAAATTTTTATAGATTCTAGAAATTCCATGCATCAATCCAAACTCTAGTTACACCTAATTCTGGTGACTTGAGTGTCAATTTTACCTCTAAAATCAACAACATGTTCACCAGCATTATTATTTTCCAAATAAAAAATCACAGCACTGAAAGAGAAAGGACCTCATCTGTGTCATGTCTATGAGCAACAGACTTTTGTATGCTGAATTTAAAGTAGAAATAAAGTGGATGTTTAACTGCCAGTGCTTTGATTTTCCATTTGGATGCTATTTCTTTAGACTTTTTATTTGTTATAGTATTTCTATTTTGATTAAGCATGCAAATACCCAACAGTTATTGTTCTTAAATTCAGTCACCTCCATGTTATAAAGTAAATACAAGTTTTAAAAAATGTGTTAGATTCTAAAACCCGAAAGAGTAATTTGTGAATTAATTGGATAGATGTTGAACTATTAATTAGGTAGAAAGATATTCTATTGATTAAACTGATTAATAAATAAGAAAATAATTTGAAAAGGCCATTCAGTATATAACTGTGGTGGCCCAGTACAGGAGTTGCATCCTTGTACCCTTGCTGCCTTGCCAGGCAGACTCCATGTCAGTGACCTCTGCCCCCCCTGCACTTGTGCCTTATGTATCATCTTAAGTACCTATGTTGTTCAGTGAAATGTACATATATTGTTGTATGCCTTAAAGGGGTACTCCGGCCCTAAGACATCTCCTCCTCCCATAAGCTTGCATTAAGGGGCGGAGTGTGACATCACACGGGGGTAGAGCCGTGACGTCACGATACTCCGGCCCTGTGATCATGATTCATCAAACCCAGAGGGATGTTCACTCCAGAGGATGATGATAGCGGGGTGCTGCATGAAATATTGCAGGGGTCCCCAGCAGCAGGACCCCCGTGATCAGGCATCTTATCCCCTATTCTTTGGATAGGAGATAAGATGTCTTAGGGCCGGAGTACCCCTTTAAGTATTATTGTCATGTGATTGTAACCAGGGAAGGTACCAATGACCATTTGACCTACAGGGTGACCTATGGGACCCCTCCAGAGTCTCCGCCATATAAGCCCTGGGTGGAGCTTCTGCCTTCTCTTTGAGTCTTTGCTGAGCTACAGTGAGGTCAAGTCCTGAGAGAGTGTCTTGTGCCCAAAGTCTACCCCGCAACCATGGATCCACCAGTCTACTGCCCAACAGGTGAAAGTAAAAACCTGGTAAGCTAAAAACGGAGTAAAGTCTGTCTACTCGGTCTCAGTCAAGTCAGCCCAAGTCAAGTCTGTCTCAAGTCAGCGTGACCCTGCATCAAATTGTCCAAGTCCACCATAAGTCCCAGCAAGCCCTGTGATCTCTGAAGTCACTGGTAACCTCCTTGGGCCCCGCCAAGCTATATAGACTGTTACATCTGTCTGACTCAGTAAAGCTGCCGTTGTTACTTAACTTGGCTTCAGAGTCATTATTTGCCGCTGTGCCTAGCCCAAGATCCAGCCGTATACATAGTAACTTAGTAACATACTTCATAAGGTTGAAAAAAGCCAAAGTCCATCAAGTTCAACCTATAACCCTAATGAGTCCCTACTGAGTTGATCCAGAGGAAGGCAAAAAAAAACTCATACTAGAAGTAAAAATTCCTTCCCAACTCCAATATGGCAGTCAGAATAAATCCCTGGATCAACGTTGTGTCCCTATAGATCCAGAATCCATAACCTGTAATGTTATTACTCTCCAAAAATGCATATAAACCCATTTTGAACTCTTTTACAGAGTTCACCATGACCACCTCCTCAGGCAGAGAATTCCACAATCTCACTTCTCTTACAGTAAAGAACCCCTGTCTGTGCTGGTGTAGAAACCTTCTTTCCTCTAGACGTAGAGGATGCCCCCTTGTTATAGATACAGTCGCGGGTATAAATAGATCATGGTAGAGATCTCTGTACTGTCCCCTGATATATTTATATATAGTTATTAGGTCGCCCCTAAGCCTTCTTTTTTCTAAACTAAATAACCCCAATTCTGCTAATCTTTCTGGGTACTGTAGTCCTCCCATTCCCCGTATTACTCTGGTTGCCTGTCTTTGAACCCTCTCCAGCTCCACTATATCTTTCTTGTACACTGGTGCCCAGTACTGTACACAGTATTCTATGTGTGGTCTGACTAGTGATTTGTACAGCGGTATAATTATTTCCTTGTCGTGGGCATCTATGCCCCTATTGATGCACCCCATGATTTTATTTGCCTTGGCAGCAGCTGCCCGACTCTGGTCGCTACAGCTAAATTTACTATTAACTAAGACTCCTAAATCCTTTTCCATGTCAGTCGTCCCAAGCGTTCTCCGATTTAATACATAATCCCAGCCCGGATTTTTATTCCCCATGTGCATTACCTTACATTTATCAGTGTTGAACATCATATGCCACTTCCCAGCCCAAACCTCCAACCTATTCATATCCATTTGTAACAGTGCACTGTCCTTTATAGTGTTTACCGCTTTACAGAGTTTAGTATCATCTGCAAAGATTGCTACTTTACTATTCAACCCCTCTACAAGGTCATTAATAAATATATTAAATAGAACAGGACCCAAGACGGACCCCTGTGGTACCCCACTAGTAACAGTCACCCAATCAGAATAAGTACCATTAATAACCACCCTCTGTTTCCTATCACTGAGCCAGTTACTTACCCACTTACACTCATTCTCCCCCAGACCCATCCTTCTCATTTTATGCACCAACCTTTTATGTGGAACCGTATCAAATGCTTTGGAAAAATCCAGATATACGACATCCAGTGATTCACCCTGGTCCAGTCTGGAGCTCACCTCCTCATAAAAGCTGATCAGGTTAGTTTGACAGGACCGATCCCTCAGAAAGCCATGCTGATATGGGGTCATACATTTATTTTTATTAAGATACCCCAGAACTGCATCCCTTAGAAAACCCTCAAACAATTTACATACAACGGAGGTTAAACTAACAGGTCTATAATTCCCGGGGTCACCTTTTGATCCCTTTTTAAATATTGGTACCACATTTGCCATGCGCCAGTCCTGGGGAAGAGTACCTGTTACTATAGAGTCCTTGAATATTAAAAATAGGGGTCTGTTTATCACATTACTTAATTCCTTTAGAACACGGGGGTGAATGCCATCCCGACCTGGTGATTTGTCTATTTTCATTTTTTGTAAGCGGCACTGTCTTCTTCCTGGGTTAGACAGGGGACCTGTACTGGGGAGTTTACTGTATCACACTGCATTTCACCTGGCATTTCATTTTCCTCGGTGAACACAGTGGAGAAGAATTTGTTTAATATATTTGCTTTCTCCTGATCCCCGTTTATAATTTCTCCCTCATCATTTTTTAAAGGGCCCACACTTTCATTTTTGATCTTTTTGCGATTTATAGAGTTAAAGGGGTTCTCCACGGCTGGGGACCCCCGGGATCATGCACGCGGCACCCCGTTTGTAATCAGTCCCTGGAGCTAACCGGCATTAGTTTACTTTCACTTTAGACGCAGGTCTAAAGAGTTAATAGCGCGAGGCACCGCGATCACTGCCGCGCGCTATTAGCCACGGGTCCCGGCCGTGGCCCCGCGTTATAGAATGGGAGCCGACCCATGAGGTACATGTATGTCATGGGTCGGGAAAGGGTTAAAGAACATTTTGGGGTTAGTTTTACTCTCTTTGGCAATGAGTCTTTCTGTCTCTATTTTTGTGTTTTTTATCTGTTTTTTACCACCTTCGGGTGGTGTGGAGAATAAACCAAGCCCTGGCGTCACGAACACAAGGGGTTAATGCCATCTGCCCCATGGTAATTTTATCTGCCTTAATCACACCCTCTCCACAACTTTTGGCGTCATGAACAGGATACGGTTGTGAGCTTTATGCAAAAAGTTTCCCCCAGTCTGAACTGTGTCCAGAATTGCCGTAAATTTGCAAGCATATGCAAAAACAAATTGCGCCAGAAAGTGTTCAGGACTTTATCAGCGAAAAGTGTTTATTCCAAGGTGCTTGTGAAATAGAGGGGGAGGTGAAGAAAAGACTGTTATCTGTCATTGTGAACTGTTCAAGAATTGTGCTGACCATGTGTAAAATTCGGTCTGAAGCTATGCTGAGAAACAAAGTGCTGGCTGTACCTGAAAGGGTTAAAGATATGCCAGAGAAGTGTGCGAAAATGTCCCGTGCTGGTCAGCTTCCCGTCCCTGGGCGTGGAAACCATGTTGCTTTATTGAATCCAAAGTGGAACTGTAAAAATCTGCCCCATGTTGCTGGGGGAGCGGAAGTCAGCGCTGCACCGATGACTCACTTCCGGTCGGCGGCCATTTTACTGAAGTCCTGTATAAAAGACACAGCGCTGCTGGACCTCTGCAGTTTGCCGGAAGTCTGGGAGGTGAGCAACATGGTGGAGCAGGCAAGCACGAGGTCGGAGAGTCTCAAGATGGCGCCGAAGGCAAGGAATGTCGCCGCGGCACACATGTTTCATGAGCTGGTGGATCTTCTGCAGAGAATATCCATCAGGGCCGAAGAGGCCTACCTCAAAGTCCCGCTGCCAAAGGATGATATAGAGTGGTCAGCAACCCTGGCGGAAGGTACGCTGGCATCGTCTAGAGGAGTTTCGCCGGTGAGGCTGTCCCCTCATCACCAGACCTGCTGGAGATCCACACGGAGGAGTCAGAAGTAAGTACCCCAGCTGAGGCCGTATTATCTACTCCTCCATCTACCCCCAGCCCAGAGCAAACCCCCAGGTCCAGAAGCCCGCAGCATGTCCCCAGTCACCACCGCTGCCCATGTGGCGATGAGCCTAGTATGATCCAATATATGAGAAAATACCTTCTACCCCCCATCCCCCCAGTACCGACAGCCCTGTCCGAGTGGGCTTGGCGAGAAGCCCAGGTGGCCGAAATAGTGGAGTAGATGAGAGCACGGAAATAAGAATATGGGCCAAAACCGTTACCATTTGAAGTGTGTCAAGCACAGCAGCAGGACACGAACACCATTGAGGCCCTCTACATCAGGATGCTAGACCACCCCTGAGAGGTAGAGCCACCCCCTGGAAAGGTGCAGAGTCGTGAAGTTTGACAAAGTGCGGGGTTTTGCTACCCTCATGGACTGTCATCATGGTGGAACCATCCTTGTGAATAGACATGCAGTGAAAAGGAACTCCCAACATATCCCAACCCATATGCATTCTCTGGAGAACAGGGAGATTGTGGAATACACTCCAATTCTAAGCGTGAGAGGAGAGTGGGCGGCAGGGCAGAACCCCATGCAGATTCCCTTTGCATATTTTCCATTGGATGACTGGGATGCAGATCCCTTCGGTTTATTGGCTCCGAACACCAAAGAGCCTTGTCAAGAAGAAGAGGATACCTATTTGCACGAGGCGCCTGTCATGGCACCAAAGTACCTACACAAGTCATCTGTGGATGTGCCCAGGCCTACTCATGTTGTTGAGGAGGTTTGGCCTAACTAGTGGACACCAACTAAAGTGCCTCAGCCTACTCCTGCTGAGGAGAAGGTTTGGCTAGCCCAACAGGCACCATTATCTATTCCCCCAGTGGCACAAGCTGCTGCTGTGCAAATGTTGGTTACCATTAGTCCTACCATCATTGATCTACCCTGTCCAGGGTAAATTGGAACACACGAGTAAGTCCTTTGAAGGGGCACAGTCCCAAGGTCCCCGTTATATGTCCCAGCCTAGGAAACAGTTTGATAGGCGAGACTGGGATGGAAAATTTCCAGGCTGAAGAACGTGTGTGATATCTCTGCTATTCAGTCGAGAGACTAATATCTTGTTTATTCTTTTTGCACAAGTCAATGCAATTACCGTCATTGTTGTCAGATTGTATTGTTTTAGGCACATTGTAATACAATTTAAATAATGTGTTTATACAAAAATGACTGAAGTGTTTACTGTCTTTTCTGCCCATGGCAATTGGATAGGAGGTATCCTGACCCTATCACTATCGTATCCACTACCTCACTACCATGACAGTTACCAGCCATGTACAGAGAGTAGTAGTACCTTTATGTAAAAGTTATCAATAAATAGCTAAACTAATATCTAATCAGTATAGAATAAATAATTCTAGTGCCGTTTCATGTACAGTTAGCAAAGGCATTCGGGTAGAAAACCTGTTTTCTACCACACAGCCACGGATCCACCAGTCTACTGCCCCACTGGTGAAAGTCAAAACCTGGTAAGCTACAAACAGGGTGAAGTCTGTTATAGTCAGTACTGATGAGTTTATATACAAGTCTTCATGCATATGGGAGCTAAGGACCAGTGGAGCTTTGCACCTCCTTTAGTGCAATCCTATGAGGATCATCTTAATATTATCGCACATTGATAACCTTATCTAGTTTCTTAGTGACTAGTTGACAGTGCTATCTTTTATGGTATCACTGTTTCATATGTTATGTTCATGCTTGCTCCTCAGTGTCCAATACCATTGGTGATCTGCCAACGTTATGTCATACTTCCTCACTATCTATATTGTTTGCTGAGATTTGGTACATTGGATGTCTTCCACTAGAGTCTTTTCCAAGTATTGCACAGCCTGCATCACTTTGACCTTTGTATTTTTCTATAGCTGTTGCATGAAACGCCTCTTCATACTTGGTGTTTCTAGGTATATGGTGGGGCCAGGTTCTTTAGTTTAGGTAGGGAATGGGGTGTAGGGAACAAGGTTAGGAATGATATAATTTTTTTCCTAGTTGTACTATCACACTATTTATTATTTATCCTTTATCACCAATTTTGTATCAGCTTTTTCATCACCTTGTTTCTTTTTCTGATAAATTCTGTATAAAGTTATTTTTTAACTGATCTTTTAAGGCTCTAGTAAAGGCTCAGTTTTAACTTTCTCTTGCCTTATTGGTGCTCAATCATTCTACAGTGAATCTTTATACAGTAGACTAGCAATGTTCTAATTTGTCTTTGTTTCATATGTTCACATAAAACAAAACATACATTTTGATTTGGTTCAGAACATTGTGAGATTACCAGCAACATGATCTCCAGATACTTAATCGTGTAAACACTGTTCTTGCCTGTGCGTCTCAGCGAGCACTTGTTATGTGAATTAAGTCTTTTGACTGTTCTGATGTTGTGATATTGAAGCAGAAAAAGAGGAAAATCCGGCTCCCAGGACTGGGTAAAAAATAGGCTTTAATGAATCATATTAAAATCCAAAAATAGAAAGGGGGAATGGAATAAAAGCACAAACGAAACGCACCAACGCGTTTCGACTTGTTAACAAGTCTTAATCATGGTCAATGCTACAGACAGCAGATATACCTTATATACTATTCAAAGGTGACGTCACCCTCTAAAATCAGGTGAGCACCCGGCAAGAGGGAAAACAAGACATGGATATGGCTGCACAGATAATATGAACTAGAGAAACATAGTACATAGAAAACGTATGTATACTTAGTGACCTCTAATATATGTAACTCAGGTCATGTCTGAAATTGAGTCCATGTGGGAAGCGAGTATCCAAAACTAAAATCCAATACGCTTCCCGTCTGAACACAGCCCTACTCCAGTCACCCCCCCGTGATGGTGGGCGTACCCTCTCTAAGCCTGTCACAGTGATTTGTGGAATAGTACCTGCATGTTTATCAATGATGTGTTTAGTGAAACCTGACATGGATCTGTTTGTGATCTTGTTACTGTCTGGTATATGAAGATGTTCTTGAATTCTAACCTTGAGTTTTCTGCTCGTGCAACCCACGTATTGTAGATTGCATGGTATACAGGTAATACTATAAACTACATGATGCGTTTGACAGTTAATAAAGCTTTTTATATTATGTGTCTGCCCAGTAGTGCATGAATGAAATGTGGTTTGGTTAGTCATATACTGACATATAGAACACCTAGAATGGCTGCATTTATAGCTTCCTTTACAAGTCAGCCAAGTGTCCTGTTTAGGTGAGGAGCTAAATTCACTAGGGGACAAGATATTGTAAAGAGATCGTGCCCTGCGGGGTATTACTCGGATGCCATCTTGAATAATGTTAGACATAATTTTGTCATAGTGAAGAACTGGTAAATGCTTATAAATTATTTGCTTAATCTGGTGAAATTGTTCAGAAAATGATGTGGTAAATGTAGGTAGAACCTGTGTATTGGATGTGACATTCTGTTTATCCTGTAAATAATGGTCAGCAGGTTTAGAATTGACTATATTTTCGGCCCTATTAATAATTTGTGGTTTATAACCTCTGACTCGAAGACGTTTTTTAATGTCAAAACAGGTATTAGTGTAAGTAAGGTGATCCGATGAGGCGCGTCTGGCCCTAACGAATTCTCCTATGGGCAGATTACGAGTAACATGCCCAGAGCATGTTACTCGTAATCTGCCCATAGGAGAATTCGTTAGGGCCAGACGCGCCTCATCGGATCACCTTACTTACACTAATACCTGTTTTGACATTAAAAAACGTCTTCGAGTCAGAGGTTATAAACCACAAATTATTAATAGGGCCGAAAATATAGTCAATTCTAAACCTGCTGACCATTATTTACAGGATAAACAGAATGTCACATCCAATACACAGGTTCTACCTACATTTACCACATCATTTTCTGAACAATTTCACCAGATTAAGCAAATAATTTATAAGCATTTACCAGTTCTTCACTATGACAAAATTATGTCTAACATTATTCAAGATGGCATCCGAGTAATACCCCGCAGGGCACGATCTCTTTACAATATCTTGTCCCCTAGTGAATTTAGCTCCTCACCTAAACAGGACACTTGGCTGACTTGTAAAGGAAGCTATAAATGCAGCCATTCTAGGTGTTCTATATGTCAGTATATGACTAACCAAACCACATTTCATTCATGCACTACTGGGCAGACACATAATATAAAAAGCTTTATTAACTGTCAAACGCATCATGTAGTTTATAGTATTACCTGTATACCATGCAATCTACAATACGTGGGTTGCACGAGCAGAAAACTCAAGGTTAGAATTCAAGAACATCTTCATATACCAGACAGTAACAAGATCACAAACAGATCCATGTCAGGTTTCACTAAACACATCATTGATAAACATGCAGGTACTATTCCACAAATCACTGTGACAGGCTTAGAGAGGGTACGCCCACCATCACGGGGGGGTGACTGGAGTAGGGCTGTGTTCAGACGGGAAGCGTATTGGATTTTAGTTTTGGATACTCGCTTCCCACATGGACTCAATTTCAGACATGACCTGAGTTACATATATTAGAGGTCACTAAGTATACATACGTTTTCTATGTACTATGTTTCTCTAGTTCATATTATCTGTGCAGCCATATCCATGTCTTGTTTTCCCTCTTGCCGGGTGCTCACCTGATTTTAGAGGGTGACGTCACCTTTGAATAGTATATAAGGTATATCTGCTGTCTGTAGCATTGACCATGATTAAGACTTGTTAACAAGTCGAAACGCGTTGGTGCGTTTCGTTTGTGCTTTTATTCCATTCCCCCTTTCTATTTTTGGATTTTAATATGATTCATTAAAGCCTATTTTTTACCCAGTCCTGGGAGCCGGATTTTCCTCTTTTTCTGCTTCATCCTTACACCTGGGAACACGGCCCGTGTTGATTCCTTGGCTTCCGCTGGAAGGTGTGCTGAGTACATTGCGATCTGGGTCTGCATGCTGCTTATGGTGAGCTGAACCTTTACCTTACTTTTTTGGGTTGTGATATTGAGTTGAATATACTTCATAAGAAATTTGAATCCTTCAGTACAATAAAGATAAGACTAGACATATTTGCAGATAGAAGAGAGATGGTTGAATAGCAAACATTATGTTCCCTGGTATTATCACCCAGTGGTAGGAGGGTTTAGTGTTTATTTTTCTGTACTTCCCATTCCTATTACCATTGAACCATTTATCCACCCTTTTATTTGCTAACAATAGAGTTCCATTTAGAAAGGGCAGTCTTGTACAGTTCTTACCATCTAATAGCTATGGGAATGAAACCAACTAGGGCTGGGACAGCTCTTTCCAAAGGCTCCACAACAGCATCAAGGTCTATGTCTACGATAGCATACATACAAAAAATGGCATTGCAAAGCTATTAAATGGTAGAAAAAGGTTTTCTGTGCAACACTGCGTTGGGGTGGTGCCACCTTGGTGTCCTGCTGCCTAGTGATATAAGTATATTGTTTTCCATTATTATCATGTTATGATCTTTCCCTTTTGTGCACATGTGTACTGTGATAGCTGGTTAATGTAAGAAACAGTTTATATTTGTGAGCTTGTGATAACAACCTATCTTTTAGGTGTTATTTGTGGGACATTGAATATCACCCTGCTGTTTTTACTCCCCTCTAGGTGGAATATCTCCAACTTTTTATGTAAAATATTGATGAATAAAGTAATTTTTTTTCTACCATTGAACCGCTGTGTAATGTTTCAATATTTTGTATGTATATTATGTTTTGGGAGTTAATACAGCAGCAAATATATACCCATTTATTGTAATTGACATATTCCTTACTTAAATTATGATTATATTTATTACCTCTACGATAGGTATAGTTTGTATGTGTGCTGTATGTATGCCTTACAAATATCCGAGAGCCTATTTTCTGGGTCACTCTGTATCAATGTGGGATTTTACAGTAATTCTTACAAACAAGCCTACTGTAGCATCCAAGTGCATAGCTCACAGTATAGCCCTGGAAATGTACAATTAGTTGTCAATGACCTCATATATATTATGAATGGTTAACACAGTTATTAATTATTAAAGTCTAGAAACATGGCATACATGCCTCTAAGGGTCCATTATATATTATTTAGAGAGAAAATTTCAAGTAAATTATAGTTTTAGTAGTTTAAAGCTTGGGTGTGAACTTTATGATAAATTAAGTTCTTTTACATTTTATTTTTTCCTCTAAGTTTATATGGTTGCTTTCATTATAATTTTCTTCTACATTGTATTTTATTTCTAATGAAGCATGAAATTAAAACTTAATTAGGTACATTTTATAAAATTGCTTTAATAACATCCTCACAATTATCGCCTTGTAATGCTGCCTTGTTGATTTTAATTTAAAAGTCAACACAAGGTTTAATTAAACTGATGCATTCTTTACTATATGTTATAGATGCAAGTAAGTGATGCCTAAAGGGCTTTCATACACTGGAGAGTGTAACAGACACTGACCATTCCTTCAGTAAGATAACAATAAAATACAATAAGGACACTTTTATTTATTTATTTATTCTTTTATAAATAATCTATATTTTTGAAGTTTACTCTTAAAGGAACTCTTACAGAAAATAGAAGAAAAAAATCTTTTCAAGAATGAACTTTTTTCAGTTTTGTTGACCAACCCAGATTTTGGAAACATGCCAGAGCAGTGCATCAATTCGCTACTCAATCCATCATGTTGCAGGTGAGTGACAGACTTGATAGACTATAATTGAGCTACCTGCCCAGAATTAAAGTATGCTGAAGTTTTTTCTTGGCTCGGTGGGAGTTGCAACCATGTATAAATAGCATACAAGTAAATGAGCCCAGAAGAAACAAGAAATGTGCTGGGCATTTTATTATTTAATACTGCAATCTTCATAATATTTAAAAAAAAAAATTAAACTTTAACTAAAAGTTAACTAATATATTACTATTACTCCTTGGAACCCCCCCCCCCCCTCCCCCCCCATTCTTAAAAAAACAATATTATAGGAATGAGAAACATGGCAAGGATATTTTTAAAATCTTCCCACATTACATAAACTGTGATTTGTTTCCTTTAATGTGATCTACCTTTCACCCAGGCCGGAAGATACTGTGGGTTTTAAATGTGTTTGTGACAATTTCTTTGTATACAATGCTTGACAAAGAGTCCGGACCAGACTCAAAACTTTTTTGTTGCAATACCTCTAATAAATAAAGTGGTTATTTTAAACTACTTTGAGCATGGAATATACTTTTTTAAACTACCTGAGAAGGGAAGCGCTGATACTAGAAAGAGTCTGATTTTAGGTTGATTTCTTTCTTACAACTAATCCTTTGGCTTAATCATCACCAAGTTTCCTTCTGGCTGTTTGGAATAGACGCTAAGGCAGCAGACCTCAATCTACAGATTCTATGGGCACACAGAGGTGCAATTACAATTACACAAAGGTTCTAATATTTTCCCGGATCCACTTCACTAGCGCACCTTTTTTCCCTTTTTCTCATTTTCAAATTTTTTTTTTATTGTAGCTTAGAACCACCAATGCTGTATCATAGTAAAGCTGGAACCTCAATACACTGGAATGGAACACCTCTAATTCCTAAGACTCCTGTTCTTGCCATTTTTTATCTTCAACATCCTATGGATAATGACATAGGTCCTTCTGTGTTCCATTTATGGACATTTTTTACGTGAAACATCAGACTTTCATCGGTCAGTCAATTCTGTGGGTTGCTTTTCACAATTTCTAGCTGATCACCACTGGTGATTTAAAAAAAGGCTTATTCATGCTGCTAAAGAACCACAGGATTTTTTGGCCTACAGACTTTGCGTGATGCCACACATCAAACTTTTTTTCATATGTGGATACTCCTCCCTGAGACTTTTCCTGACTGCAACATGATAATCTGCTGTTATGCTTCATACATTCACGTTGGAGAATGACATTTTTTTCAATTGTTTTCTTGAATGATCTTTTTTCCAAGCTGACAAATGTTGTAGGTAGAATAGCCAGTTATTCAACTTGTGTCACAATCATGTAGTATTTCTCAAAGAAGCCGGGACTGTCCAACTGTTGCCAACAAGCAAACTGCATTGTTACCTTTCTTTAAATAACATTTCTTATTTCTTGTTCCCATTGCTCCTTTATCATAGAAACACTTATTTTGTTTTATCTAATACATTTATGGGATCAAACTTTTAAAGATTTTTCTGTTGTTTGGTCTTACATCTGTAGTCTACATAGATTGCAGAGTCAATGACAGTGACCACATATACTTCAGATTCATCACTAATATCATTCTATTTTGTCATAGAGATAGTGGAACATGACATGTTTAGTTTTTTTTTTAAGATTGGGTTTTATTGTTAAAGTTGGTGAAATTATCTGATTGGTGTGTCCCAAGAGTTTTTGGTCCTTACTTTGAGGAGTGAATGTATGGAAAAAAACATTATTGGCCCACTATCGGGATATTGAGGGACTATACAAGAAAGCGTGTGATTTAAAAACATGAGTCAATAGTAATTTGTGAAGGTGGATTTTGATTCTTGGTCCACCTGATTTGTAAAGGTGTTATTATTTTCCAGGCTTTTAGCTACTGCAACATCTAAATCATCTCAATTGCTTCTGGCCTTAGTTATGTTATTTAACATACATACAACTTCATCCCCTAAACTAAAATCCTCTACACCATTGTTTGTATTTTTGCAGGATGGAATAGATTGATGCTCTAAAGGAACAGTTTTTTTTGGGACTCAACATTAACAGGGGCATTTAATAAATTTCATTTATTTTGTACTTTCTTTTGGGGATCAGAGAAAGTCTCTGAGTCTCTGAATGTTTTTACACAAAGTAACTTTGGATCTGTAGCCATATGTCTCAGGTATTTCTCCAAATCTTATATGTATATGATTTGCGTGGCACTGTAACTATTTGTGGCAATAATGTCAATGGTGCAACTAATGTATCACTAGGTCAACATAGAAGAAGGATCGCACTGAACAGGAATTCAACTCTTTATTCGGTCACCAGTACACCAGGCGAAAACATAAGTGGAGGCGGGGGGGACAGGAGATCCGGAACAAGTTGTTTCACGCCTGTTTTGGCGCTTCCTCAAGCCGGTGAATGACTTCCGTCTCCGGGCGACACCTAAAATAGGCGTCACATCCGGAGACGTCGCTCATCACGTGATACATGTAAACAGAGGATATCATGTGACTCCCGAAAGTAAGTCCTGGCTCCGCTCGTAAAACAAGCTAAAATACACATTAAACATCAATATGTAGACCATAATAGAATCATGTGAAGGCATAAATAATCTACACTGGCATTGAATAATAGCAAAATGTTACCAATGATGATGTATTATAACAAAGGTGCTAATTCTACACGGTCATTAAAGCCCAAACTACCCATAGCTTACAATTTAAGGATCCAGTGAGCTTCACAACGTAAAAGGTAAGTCTGACGATCGCCACTTCCTGGGAGATCTCTCACCCTTTCTATACCCGCAAACTTAAGGACACTTGGATCCTTTTGGTGGGCTTCTTCCATGTGGGCAACTAACCTAGGGACACCAACTCCGGTCCGTATTGAACGTAAATGTTCACGGAATCTCACATGGAGGGGTCGAATGGTTTTGCCCACATAGAAGAATCCGCAGGGACAAAAAATGCTGTAGACCACGAAAGAGGTATGACATGTGATTAAATCAGTTATTTCATACAAAAAACCACCTAACCGTACATTTTTAGTACATAAGAATTGGGGACAAAATGAGCAATTGCCACATCGGAAATTTCCCTTAGGCATAGAACCAGAAAGCCATTCACAACCTTTTCGGGCTGGTTTATGTCCAACAGATTGGACATACTTCAATTTATCACCTAGTGTTCGATTTTTCCTATAAGTGATAAGAGGACAGTTTTTGGCAACATCCTTGAGATCAGTATCTGACTCAATAATGTACCAATTATTTCTAATAGCATTAGCGACAGTGCAATTCATATGGGAGTTAGCCAAAGAAAATATAAACCTCCTTGGTTTAAGGTCTACTCTACCTTTTGGTCTCAGTAGATCCGTCCGTCTAACTGTCATAGCTCTGTCAAAACCGTCTATGACAGTTAGACGGACGGATCTACTGAGACCAAAAGGTAGAGTAGACCTTAAACCAAGGAGGTTTATATTTTCTTTGGCTAACTCCCATATGAATCGCACTGTCGCTAATGCTATTAGAAATAATTGGTACATTATTGAGTCAGATACTGATCTCAAGGATGTTGCCAAAAACTGTCCTCTTATCACTTATAGGAAAAATCGAACACTAGGTGATAAATTGAAGTATGTGCAATCTGTTGGACATAAACCAGCCCGAAAAGGTTGTGAATGGCTTTCTGGTTCTATGCCTAAGGGCAATTTCCGATGTGGCAATTGCTCATTTTGTCCCCAATTCTTATGTACTAAAAATCTACGGTTGGGTGTTTTTTTGTATGAAATAACTGATTTTAATCACATGTCGTACCTCTTTCGTGGTCTACAGCATTTTTTGTCCCTGCGGCTTCTTCTATGTGGGCAAAACCATTCGACCCCTCCATGTGAGATTCCGTGAACATTTACGTTCAATACGGACCGGAGTTGGTGTCCCTAGGTTAGTTGCCCACATGGAAGAAGCCCACCAAAAGGATCCAAGTGTCCTTAAGTTTGCGGGTACAGAAAGGGTGAGAGATCTCCCAGGAGGTGGCGATCGTCAGACTTACCTTTTACGTCGTGAAGCTCACTGGATTCTTAATTTGGAAGCTACGGGTAGTTTGGGCTTTAATGACTGTGTAGAATTAGCACCTTTGTTATAATACATCATCATTGGTAACATTTTGCTATTATTCAATGCCAGTGTAGATTATTTATGCCTTCACATGATTCTATTATGGTCTACATATTGATGTTTAATGTGTATTTTAGCTTGTTTTACGAGCGGAGCCAGGACTTACTTTCGGGAGTCACATGATATCCTCTGTTTACATGTATCACGTGATGAGTGATGTCTCCGGATGTGACGCCTATTTTAGATGTCGCCCGGAGACGGAAGTCATTCACCGGCTTGAGGAAGCACCAAAACAGGCGTGAAACAGCTGGAGCTCCTGTCCCCCCCGCCTCCACTTATGTTTTCGCCTGGTGTACTGGTGATCGAATAAAGAGTTGAATTCCTGGTGAGTGCGATCCTTCTTCTATGTTGATGCATGAACTTTCTTTTTCCTGTTTATGGAGATGTACCGCTACAGGCAACCCTCTAGCCAGCCCCTTTGGACTACTAGTGCCAGTAGCCTTTAATTCTGCTAGTGCCGGATCCGTGTTCTTCTTACTGTCACGATTCGGCTTCCAGGTAGTGGATCCTCTGTGTCAGCGAGGGATTGGCGTGGACCGTGCTAGTGGACCGGTTCTAAGAGGCTACTGGTTTTCACCAGAGCCCGCCGCAAAGCGGGATGGTCTTGCTGCGGCAGTAGCAACCAGGTCGTATCCACTAGCAACGGCTCTACCTCGCTGACTGCTGAGAAGGCGTGGGACAGAAGGACTAGGCAGAGGCAAGGTCAGACGTAGCAGAAGGTCGGGGGCAGGCGGCAAGGTTCGTAGTCAGGATGGGTAGCAGAAGTTCAGGTACACAGGCTTTGGACACACTAAACGCTTTCACTGGCACAAGGCAACAAGATCCGGCAAGGGAGTGCATGGGAGGAGATCAGATATAGCCAGGGAGCAGGTGGAAGCCAATTAAGCTAATTGGGCCAGGCACCAATCATTGGTGCACTGGCCCTTTAAGTCTCAGAGAGCTGGCGCGCGCGCGCGCGCCCTAGAGAGCGGAGCCGCGCGCGCCAGCACATGACAGCAGGGGACCGGGACGGGTAAGTGACCTGGGATGCGATTCGCGAGCGGGCGCGTCCCGCTGTGCGAATCGCATCCCCAACGGCCAAGACAGTGCAGCGCTCCCGGTCAGCGGGACTGACCAGGGCGCTGCAGGGAGAAAGACGCCGTGAGCGCTCCGGGGAGGAGCGGGGACCCGGAGCGCTAGGCGTAACAGTACCCCCCCCCTTAGGTCTCCCCTTCTCTTTGTCCGGTAACTGCCTCCCCTGGGATGAGGACACCGGGAAAGAATGGAGGGTTTCCTCAAAGGCAGGCAGTACAGCAGGAGTGGGAATGGGGAGGGAGGGCAGAGGGCGAGGCCTGGCACGGGGCAGTGTGACACCAGGACGGGGGCCATGGGGAGGCACAGAGGCTTGCCTGACGGGACTGGGAGGGGGGGAGAGGCACTTCCTGTGGCAGGCAGAGTCCCAGTTCCTGATCTCCCCGGTGGTCCAATCAATGGTGGGGGAATGAAGCCGGAGCCAAGGCAGACCAAGGAGGACCTCAGAGGTACAGTTGGGGAGAATGAAGAACTCAATCCTCTCAAGGTGGGGTCCAATAGACATGAGGAGGGGCTCTGTGCGGTAACGCACGGTGCAGTCCAATCTGGCTCCGTTGACCGCGGAAATGTAGAGCGGCTTGACGAGACGGGTCACCGGGATGCAGAATTTATTAACAAACGACTCCAAAATAAAATTTCCAGAGGCACCGGAGTCCAAGCAGGCCACGGCTGAGAGGGAGGAGTTGGCTGAAGAAGAAATCCGGACGGGTACCGTGAGACGTGGAGGAGCAGACTTGGAACCAAGAGACGCCACACCCACGTGAGCTGGGTGCGTGCGTGCGTTTCCCAGGCGTGGAGGACGGATAGGGCAATCCACCAAGAAATGCTCGGTACTGGCACAGTAAAGACAGAGATTTTCTTCCCTACGGCGATTCCTCTCTTCCTGGGTCAGGCGAGACTTATCCACTTGCATGGCCTCCTCGGCGGGAGGCCCAGGCGTAGATTGCAACGGATACTGTGGGAGAGGTGCCCAGAGATCTAAGTCTTTTTCCTGGCGGAGCTCTTGGTGTCGCTCAGAAAAACGCATGTCAATGCGGGTAGCTAGATGGATGAGTTCTTGCAGATTGGCAGGAATCTCTCGTGCGGCCAGCACATCCTTGATGCGACTGGATAGGCCTTTTTTAAAGGTCGCGCAGAGAGCCTCGTTATTCCATGATAACTCGGAAGCAAGAGTACGAAATTGGATGGCGTACTCGCCAACTGAAGAATTACCCTGGACCAGGTTCAACAGGGCAGTCTCGGCAGAAGAAGCTCGGGCTGGCTCCTCGAAGACACTCCGGAGTTCAGTGAAGAAGGCCTGGACTGTGGCTGTGGCAGGATCATTGCGGTCCCAGAGCGGTGTGGCCCAAGACAAGGCCTTTCCTGAAAGAAGGCTTACTACGAACGCCACCTTAGACCGTTCTGAAGGAAACAAGTCCGACAACATCTCCATATGCAGGGAACACTGAGACAAAAATCCACGGCAGAGTTTAGAGTCCCCATCAAATTTGTCCGGCAGGGACAAGCGGAGGTTAGGAGCGGCCACTCGCTGCGGAGGAGGTGCAGGAGCAGGCGGAGGAGATGGTTGCTGCTGTAGCAGAGGCAGAAGTTGCTGTAACATGGCGGTCAACTGCGACAGCTGCTGTCCTTGTTGGGCAATCTGCTGCGATTGCTGAGCGACCACCGTGGGAAGATCAGCGAGACTTGGCAGCGGCACCTCAGCGGGATCCATGGCCGGATCTACTGTCACGATTCGGCTTCCAGGTAGTGGATCCTCTGTGTCAGCGAGGGATTGGCGTGGACCGTGCTAGTGGACCGGTTCTAAGAGGCTACTGGTTTTCACCAGAGCCCGCCGCAAAGCGGGATGGTCTTGCTGCGGCAGTAGCAACCAGGTCGTATCCACTAGCAACGGCTCTACCTCGCTGACTGCTGAGAAGGCGTGGGACAGAAGGACTAGGCAGAGGCAAGGTCAGACGTAGCAGAAGGTCGGGGGCAGGCGGCAAGGTTCGTAGTCAGGATGGGTAGCAGAAGTTCAGGTACACAGGCTTTGGACACACTAAACGCTTTCACTGGCACAAGGCAACAAGATCCGGCAAGGGAGTGCATGGGAGGAGATCAGATATAGCCAGGGAGCAGGTGGAAGCCAATTAAGCTAATTGGGCCAGGCACCAATCATTGGTGCACTGGCCCTTTAAGTCTCAGAGAGCTGGCGCGCGCGCGCCCTAGAGAGCGGAGCCGCGCGCGCCAGCACATGACAGCAGGGGACCGGGACGGGTAAGTGACCTGGGATGCGATTCGCGAGCGGGCGCGTCCCGCTGTGCGAATCGCATCCCCAACGGCCAAGACAGTGCAGCGCTCCCGGTCAGCGGGACTGACCGGGGCGCTGCAGGGAGAAAGACGCCGTGAGCGCTCCGGGGAGGAGCGGGGACCCGGAGCGCTAGGCGTAACACTTACATTGAATATAACGTATCACTAGCAATCTCCGGCTCTGCCATAGCCCTGTGTTGAGGGGACATGTTGGCCACCGCCTCATGCAGTGGTCGAAACACAATATCTGGGTAGAGTCAGGGCCCCATATGGGAGATCGCAGAGAGTCGGACCCCCCCAAGATCTGAAACTCATCCCCTATTTTTAGGGACTACATCTTTAATTTTGGAACCAACATGGTAATAGAAGATATTATCAAACTGCTTGGAGCATAAGCAGTAAAGATTATTCAGTTTGCTTGCATGGATTTTCATCACCCCTTCATTTATGTTGCTAAAATATTGAGGTGCCTTCTCCAGCCAAAGCCTAACCATGTCATGTTCACTGGGAATACGCACATTATAATGTTGCTGTCCCTGCTTATACACATATTTTCAAATGTTTACAAAACAGGAAGGCATCTTGTTATGTTTTATTAGAGCTAACTTCTAGATTTCTGTAATACTCAGATCTGATTCAGCCATAATATCTAAACAAGACTTGATGGTCAAAAATTTTTTGGGGAAGGTTCTCTCATTTCTACTTAAAACATGAATTTTCTGGTTAGTCTAAAAATGTATCACTCCTATACTACTCTCACCTTTTTTGCCAAAAAGCTATACCAGAGTAAATATGTTTCAAACTTCATCACAAAAAGAAAGAGAGAGATTTATTGATGCTCTAAGAGTTCCAATTGCTTTTCTATCCATAATTTTAGATTTAAATTAACTGCATAGTTTAGTTTATTTCAAATATATTTTATATCTTCATTATTCAGAATGATCTCAATAAGAGAGGTCAGTTGCTTATTAACATATATAGTGACTTTAACTGTTCTTTTAATTTCCTACTCAATTAATGAGCTAAGGAACTATGGCTCTTTCTGTTGAGTTATGCGTTACATAAAAAATATCCAGCTGCGCATAGTTAGAAAAGAAGACAGTTTGCATAATCTCTACATAATGTCTACAGTGATTCTACTCTGAATGTGTTACATATAATACTTGTAAGAACAATACTGTGTGTTTGTGTATATGTATACACACCAATCAGCCATAATATAGAAATCATTAAAGTAGTCAGCATACTGCTATAGCTATTTTGTATATTTAGAACTAACATATATAGATGTCAAATTCCTCCTCATTGCTTATATTGGTGCTCCACAATTGCAAAAGTCCACAGCAGAAGAATATCAAAATCCAATATGCAGAAGAAAAATGTCATGGCACTCAACCAGATGTAAAGACTCTTTTTTATTTATCAGTTTAGGTGATTATGAGCAGCAGTCCGATGACAACCGTTTTGATCTAATAAGTTGTGGCCTCTACGAGGTAGATGCCATTGTCAATAGCAACTGCAGCATTTTAGAGTTTGAAAGATGAATGTTAACCCATAAGCTACCGGAGACTAATATAAGCCCATTAACTATTTAATGATACAGTAGGTCTTGATTTTAAGGACACAGGCTATTCGTTTTTCCAATTTGTATTTTAAGAGACATAGATCTTTTATTTTTCCATCCACAGAGCCATATAAGGTCTTTTCTAGGACCAAGTGGGCTTTGCACTGACATATTTTGATTTATACATTTGGTCTTCCTACAAGGTTTTCACCATAAAATCTACAGAGAAACAAAAAAATTATAATTTTGCAGACTTGTGGGGTTTTTGGTTTTTTACAAAGCGTACTTTTTTTTTTTTTTTTACAAAACTGACATGTTATATTTATTCTGTGGTTCAATGAGTACATTGATACCTATATTTACAGTATTCAGTGTAGTCAATTAAGTAGAAACTTGAGAAATTTGAGTGTCAAGTCATGGTCAGGTCATGGGGTCAAGCCGTGGTTCCTCAAAACATTCTTGAACAATTTTTGTAGTATGGCAGTGCACAATAGTCTTCTGTTATAGATGACTTAAATTAGTATATACCAGGATATCATTAAGGCTGTACACTCCAATGAACTACCATTTTAGAGATGCTCTGGCCCAGTCACTTAGATATCTCAATTTGATCATTGTCAAGGTTTATCTGATTCTTATGCCTGTCCATTTATCTACTTCAAGAACTTTCTGTTCATTCAAATTGTCCCTAATTTATCCCACCCTTTGACTGAGAAATCTTGTAATTCATGAATTAATATTATTCATGTCACCTGCCAGTGGTTTTAATGTAATGGCTTTATGGAGTATAAAATATAGTTGTAATTGTCAGCAGTTTATTTACATTTTCCTCTCCAAGGCCTGAAATCGAAGCTATGCATAGTATTTTTATACAACAAGACCAGCTTACTTGGTTCCCTGGCGAGATCTATGTGAAAGAATATGATTTAAGATGGTGTGATTGAATACCATAACCAAGTGGAAATAGACCCGGTGACATCTGTCAGCTGTATGGATATGGCAGCTGTGTGAAACTAAAACTAACTGAGTGCACCTAAACACTGACTTTAATTTGAGAGTAATCAATCAAAGTAATCAACAGAAAAGCATGATGTTCCCATCTGCACCAGTGTGCAAGAACACATCATTCAAGCAAATAAATCTGTGACAATGTTCATTCATGATTAGTCTTCTGGGAGAGTCTGATACAAGAAAAGAAATATTCCCTTACTTGATGAATAAATTGTAGCATTGTGATGAAAACAAGCACCAGACCCTTGCCATCGAAATCAATTAATCAACCTCACTTTGCTAAATTTATAGCATAGCCATCTGCAGGCTTCTTGCATGGATTTATCAGCACTTTTCACACCTGTTGCTGTTTAGAATCCCCAGTGAGAAGATGTCAACTATCACATTTCACAGACAAACCTGTATTTATGTTGGGGAAAATATAGGAAGGTAAATCATAAAGCAGAAATGAATTATGAAAAATAAACAATATGTTTGTATTGTAATTGAAAATTGATTGGTTGAAGTGTGTTGTGTTGCCATAAATACAGGTGCTTCTTTCCATAGGGCATCACAATTATCTAATGCCTATAAATGAAAGGTTAGAATTAAATGTGGAGTTGTTAAGGATAAGTATTTCAAATGAAATGTTAAACAACAATCAAAGTAACATTTCCAAATATTAACCCCTTAACCACTTAAAGGGGTTCTCCCCTGGAGTACCCCATTTTTTAGAAATCAACTGGTGCCAGAAAGTTAAACAGATTTAAGAATCTTAATCCAGTACTTATCAGCTGCTATATGCTCCACAGGAAGTTCTTTTCTTTTTTTTTCTGTCTGACCACAGTGCTCTCTGCTGACACATCTGTCCATTTTAGGAACTGTCTGAAGCAGGAGAGGTTTGCTCTAGGGATTTGCTCCTACTCTGGACAGTTCTTAAAATGGAAAGAGGTGTCAGCAGAGAGCACTGTGGTCAGACAGAAAGGAATTTCAAAAATAACTTCCTCTGTAGTATACATCAGCTGATAAATAGTATGAGGATTAAGAATTATAAATAGAAATGATTTACAAATCTGTTTAACTTTCTGGCACCAGTTCATTAAAAAAAAAAAAAAAAAAAAAATATATATATATATATATATATATATATATATATATATATATATATAGAAAAAGATATAGCGAAAAGTAGCACTCCTTATGAAAAATGTCCCAGGTGCAAGCAACCAAATGGACCCTGGTCCCTGGTCCCCAATGTAGAAGGCAAAAAGCGGCTGCAGCACACAAAATAGGTGAAAAAATAATGGTGGCTTTAATCCATTATAAATACAGATGCAACGTTTCAGCTGCCAGTGCAGCCTTTATCAAGCATACAAAGTGACTGAACACAAAGAGTATATATATGGTAACCAATTACAATTAATAAAAATCAGTGTCAAAAATCAATAAATATAAACATAATAAAAACAAACAATCCATAAATGTGAGTGCATAACAACATGAAGCATAGGGACAATATACAAATTGTCAAGTTAATACAGTGTTACAAAAAAAGTGTTATTAAAAACAAGTGGTAAAAACCACAAATTTAGCTTGATTACAAATGTAAAAACATTAATATCACCTGGAGGACAAGTAATAGCGGCGGGCGCTCACCTGTACATGCTGTAAACATGGCGATAGAACGCCGGAATGGCGTGTATGTGGAATAGAGGCTGCGCAGCAGCCCTAGCAGAGGAGACGAGAGTACACCAATCAGGGGGAAGAACAGGATCACATGGGTCGCATCGCAGTTGCCAAGCGGCGCGTGCGTACTGCGACGGAGTGAATCACTAATGGACATCTTAGAAGAGGGCAGTTTGAAAGATAACAACGTAAATGTGAGAAAGGCAGTTAGAAAACCGCAAGGTCAGTGTATGACAGTTAGCTTGTATATAGTGCATATGTGCCAAGTATAATAGGGCAGTTGCCCGTGGTAACTATCGATATGAATAAGACAAAAATGGATGGGTGATAGTGAAAATATGTAAAAAAATAAAAGGGAAAAATAAAATAAAAAGAAAAAGAAAAAGAAAAATGAAAAATTAAAAAATAAACATAAAATAGTAAAGCACCATAAGATAATAATTGTTGCTTTGTCAGTGTTTCTGGTTACTTACTGGTATACACTCGCAATAATTCAGACATACTGGGTGTATTAGTAGCCAATTGTTGGGTGACTGTTCCGACCAGTGTCCAGCCATTCGCCGCACTGGTCCGAATAACTGATATCTGACTAGTCGCGGTTGGCGACAAGTCAGGTAATCAGAAAGGCACCCAACTTGAACGGCACTTTACATTCACCCCATGCACACGAGACAGACAGTCAAGAGAACCAGAGTGACATCTATAGGGAGTGTAAACGTATGGACCTTCCGGTATCTAAACATTTCGTGGAAGCACACCACCAAGAAAGAGACTTAAAATTTATGTTATTAGATTGTATTCCACCATTAAGACGGGGGGGTGATAGAGTAGGCGCCCTAAAAAGAAGAGAACTCAAATGGATTTTTGAGTTGCAGTCCCTGCGACCTAAGGGTCTGAATGTTAACTTTACAGTAACACCCCAAATCTATAATGCCTGAATTCTGACAATTATCTGTGTCTTCTCTCCCGTTTTTAGGATAAGATTATCATTGTGACTGAGAATAATTAATGTGTTCCCTTTTTTTCTCTTCCCCTTTTCCTTCCCTTTTCTTCCTAGGATGACAAGTGACAAGCTGGACGGGACCTCACCGTACAATATTAGGTTATGATTTATATTGTTTTGAGGAGAATATACCACTCAGAGGGATATTATACATTGATCATTAGTATCATATATATAAGTAATTAAAAAAAATTTTCTTTAATATTAAAAATTTTTTCTCTACCATAATATCATTTTTTACTTCATTTATAGTTTTTTTTCCACTTCTCTATATTCCAATTATAATGAATCAACCTTCGATATCTTTTCTACAAAACTAAACACTTTTTACACTACACGTAACACATTCTATTTTTCCTTTCACATAACAATTTCCTTACCTCATTTTTTTCATTTTTTTTCCATCTTATTTTTTATTTTATTTTTTTTATTTTATTTTTTTACTATTTATTTTCATTATTTTTTTATTCTATTTTATTTTTTTATTTTTTATCTTATTTTATTCATTATTTTTACAATGATCTCCCATTCTTTTGTTTAATTTTAATTTTTATCTTTATTATCTTCTGATATTTTTTATACTAACAGAGAGTTTACACTCCCTATAGATGTCACTCTGGTTCTCTTGACTGTCTATCTCGTGTGCATGGGGTGAATGTAAAGTGCCGTTCAAGTTGGGTGCCTTTCTGATTACCTGACTTGTCGCCAACCGCGACTAGTCAGATATCAGTTATTCGGACCAGTGCGGCGAATGGCTGGACACTGGTCGGAACAGTCACCCAACAATTGGCTACTAATACACCCAGTATGTCTGAATTATTGCGATTGTATACCAGTAAGTAACCAGAAACACTGACAAAGCAACAATTATTATCTTATGGTGCTTTACTATTTTATGTTTATTTTTTAATTTTTCATTTTTCTTTTTATTTTTCTTTTTATTTTCTTTTTCCCTTTTATTTTTTACATATTTTCACTATCACCCATCCATTTTTGTCTTATTCATATCGATAGTTACCACGGGCAACTGCCCTATTATACTTGGCACATATGCACTATATACAAGCTAACTGTCATACACTGACCTTGCGGTTTTCTAACTGCCTTTCTCACATTTACGTTGTTATCTTTCAAACTGCCCTCTTCTAAGATGTCCATTAGTGATTCACTCCGTCGCAGTACGCACGCGCCGCTTGGCAACTGCGATGCGACCCATGTGATCCTGTTCTTCCCCCTTTGGTGTACTCTCGTCTCCTCTGCTAGGGCTGCTGCGCAGCCTCTATTCCACATACACGCCATTCCGGCGTTCTATCGCCATGTTTACAGCATGTACAGGTGAGCGCCCGCCGCTATTACTTGTCCTCCAGGTGATATTAATGTTTTTACATTTGTAATCAAGCTAAATTTGTGGTTTTTACCACTTGTTTTTAATAACACTTTTTTTGTAACACTGTATTAACTTGACAATTTGTATATTGTCCCTATGCTTCATGTTGTTATGCACTCACATTTATGGATTGTTTGTTTTTATTATGTTTATATTTATTGATTTTTGACACTGATTTTTATTAATTGTAATTGGTTACCATATATATACTCTTTGTGTTCAGTCACTTTGTATGCTTGATAAAGGCTGCACTGGCAGCTGAAACGTTGCATCTGTATTTATAATGGATTAAAGCCACCATTATTTTTTCACCTATTTTGTGTGCTGCAGCCGCTTTTTGCCTTCTATATATATATATATATATATATATATATATATATATATATATACACACACATTTTTTTTTCGAGTAAAGTACCCCTTTAAGGACCAGTTTTTTCATTTTTGCAATTTTGCACTTTTGCATTTTGCTCCTCACCTACAAATCAGAATGGTTTAAATTTTGCACCTATAGACCCATATAAGGGCTTATTTTTTATGCCACCAATTGTACTTTATAATGACATCAATCATTTCCCCACCAATTTTACGTCAAAACCAGAAAAAAAATATTTGTGGGGCAAAATTTAAAAAAAGCAACACCATTTTGTAAATTTTTTCGGCTCCTGATTCTACGCAGTGCACTTACTGGTAAAAATGACACTATATCTTTATTCTGTAGGTCTATATGGTTACAAGGATACCTAATTTATATAGGTTTATTTTATTTTACTACTTAAAATAATTATAACTACATGCCCCAAAATTAGTATGTGTAAAGTTGTCATCTGACCCCTATAACTTTTTAAATTTTCCATATACAGTGATGTTTGAGGGCTCATTTTTTGCACTATGATCTGAAGTTGTTATCAGTACTATTTTTGTTGTGATGGGACTTTTTAATAGCTTTTTATACATTTTTGTAGGGTATACAAAAAGACCAAAAATACGCAATTTTGGACTTTTGAATTTTTTTTTACGTTTATCTATTGATGTGCGGTTTAATTAACATTATATTTTTAGAGTTCGGACATTTACGCATGCGGCAATACCACATATGTTTATTTTAATTTTTGTTTACATATTTTTTTAAATGTAAAAAGGGGGTTGATTCAAACTTATATTATTGAAGAGGTTAAATCACATTTATTAACTTTTTATTTTTACTTTTACACTTTTTTTTTAGTCCCCATATGGGACTATTACATGGAATTGTTAGACTTTCCATATACAGTGATGTATGAGGGCTCATTTTTTGCACCATGATCTGAAGTTGTTATCGGTACTATTTTAGTTGTGATGGGACTTTTTAATTGCTTTTTATACATTTTTGTAGGGTATACAAAAAGACCAAAAATACGCAATTTTGGATTTTGGAATTTTGTTTACATTTATTTATCGAGGTGCGGTTTAATTAACATTATGTTTTTATAGTTCGGACATTTACGCATGCGGCAACACCACATATGTTTATTTTTGTGTACATATTTTTTTTTTTTATGGAAAAGGGGGGTGATTCAAACTTTTATTACTGAAGGGGTTAAATCACATTTATTAACTTTTTATTTTTACTTTAACACTTCTTTTTTAGTCCCCATATGGGACTATTACATGCAATTCTTAGAATGCATACACTGATTAATGCTATGCCTTAGCATTGCATTGATTAGTGGTATCGGTGCTCTGCTGCTACAGCCTGCATGGCAGGCTTGGAGCAATAGAACACTGATCGATCAACGAGGAGCAAGGTATGGAGCCTCCTGCTGTCTTCTCAGCTGTTGGGGATGCCCCAATTTCACCACAGTGGTCCCGAACCGCCCGCTGAGCTAATCAGCAGTTAAAACCATACCCAATTTGTATAGTTTGCATCATGTTTTACAAATTAAAAAATGTTTTTAAACTTTTTCGAAACAAAATGTTAATTGCCATTTTCTGACCACTATAACTTTTTTATCTTTTGTTTACCGGGCTCTATGAGTACTCATTTCTTGCTCTGTGATCTGAAGTTTTTATCGGTACCATTGTGGTATTTATCAGACTTTTTGATCACTTTTTACTTAATTGTTTTTTCTATCGTATGATGTTATAGAAAAAATGCTATTCTGGGGTTTAGTGTTTTTAAAGGGGTACTTTAGTGTTTTTTAAATATTTTAATCCTTCCAGTAGCGGCTGTATACTACAGAGGAAATTTTTTTCTTTTTGGAATTCTTTTATGTCACGACTAGAGATGAGCGAATCGAAGTTGACGAACCTGAATTCGTTACGAATTTCATGAAAAATTAGATTTGCAACGAATACGAATATCGCACGAATCGCTTCATTAAACTCCATTTTACAGCGTTCCAGCCTATTGGAGACCTAAGATGGCGGATCCACATGTGAGTACATGGGGCAGGGGATTATGGGAGGGCGGGAAACAGCGGCAGGAATGAAGGTAGGCGGGCTGACCCTGAACCACATGTGAGATGCAGCCTATCAGTGTTCACTGACCCCTGTGATGTCACAGCCCCTATATAATCGGCGCCCATCTTGCCTCTCTTCATTTCATCTATGCACTCAGATGGAGAGGACGGGACTGCGTGTGTGTGAATAGCTTATGCCACAGCGTTACACTGCAACTGCTAGTCACATCAGCATTAGGGAAAGGCAGGAGTGCAGAGTGCTGTGCTGTTACACTGAGAAGGATCATTAATAGCTAAACCTCCTATTCACGTTATTGAGCATTGCAGCAGAGAGGGGCAGATAGCTGTCAGCTGCCTCTTACAGATCTCCAAGCTGCCTGAACTTTCTGAAGCATCTTATCTCCACATTTTTCAGCCCAATTGAGTTTATTTTTATTTGCTCCACAAATCTTTTGCTGTTCAGAATTGTGTGACAGAGTGCAATTTAGGGTTTAATCCCTGGATTTTTTTTTTTTGTGGTGCTGCACTGTTGGGTCCTGCTGCTGTTCAGAAATAAATCATATTAGTGTGGACTTTAGTGCCTTTTTACCATTTTTCACCTGTTACTCTGTCTCTGTGCTAAATTCAGTGTTATACCACACGTTATACACCTGCTGGTGTATTAAAGAAAAAAAAGGTTTTCCTGCGTACAAATACACTTAACAGTGGCCTTATCATTGCAAAGGGCCTACATACAAGCAAATAGCATACCATATACTACCTTTTTTTCTGTCTCTGTGCTAAATTCAGTGTTATACCACACGTTATACACCTGCCGGTGTATTAAAGAAAAAAAGTTTTTCCTGCGTACAAATACGCTTAACAGTGGCCTTACCATTGCAAAGGGCCTAAATACAAGCAAATAGCGTACCATATACCACTTTTTTTCTGTCTCTGTGGTAAATTAAGTGTTATACCACACGTTATACACCTGCAGGTGTATTAAAGAAAAAAAAAGGTTTTCCTGCGTACAAATACGCTTAACAGTGGCCTTATCATTGCAAAGGGCCTAAATACAAGCAAATATCGTACCATATACTACCTTTTTTTCTGTCTCTGTGCTAAATTAAGTGTTATACCACACGTTATACACCTGCCAGTGTATTAAAGAAAAAAAATATGTTTTTCCTGCGTACAAATACGCTTAACAGTGCGCTCATCATTACAAAGGGCATACATACAACCAAGTAGTGTACTATTTACTATCTGTTATTCTGTCTCTGTGCTAAATTCAGTGCTATTCCACACATTAGTATACACCTGCTGGTGTATTTTAAAAAAAAGTGTATTTTCTGTGTAGAAATACGCATACCAGTGGGCTCATCATTGCAAAGGGCATACATACAACAAAGGAGTGTACTATTTAGTAACTGTTCTTCTGTCTAGGGCCTATATACTTTGAAAGGACAGCCATAAGTAATCGCCTGCTGCTGTTCTATACCCTCATAAACGCACTAAGTATGTCAGGCAGTGAAGTGCCAGGACGTGCACAGAGAAGGGGCAGAGGCCTACATACGTCAGGCAGAGTTGACAGCAGACTTGGGGCGAGTGGCAGCAGGAGTCGCAGCAAAAGGCCTGAGCTCCCGTTAACACCCAGCGGTCGTGTCATCGACCCATCTCTCCTCGTCAATTGGTTTGCACACTCATCCCCATCATCACAAGCGACATCTCACAACCCCAGTCAAGAGTCGGTGGGTTCCTCAGACACAACCCTCAGTTGGCATGGCCCGGGAGCAGTCCCCGTAATCCCATTGCCTTTGTCCTATGCTGTTCCCTCTCCCAAAGAAGTATCTCATGCTTTGGGTTCAGCTCCACTATTTAGTGAAGACGATGTAATAGAAGACAGTCCGCAGCTAATGGGCAGCCAAGAATGTGAGGAGACATGCGTCGCTTGCTCCGCAAGGCGGGCAAGTAGTGATGCGGAGAGTGACGTGGGAGGCGGTGTTTCAATTGTTCAGGGTCCTGAGGCAGGCACTGTTGTGGAACACGAGGAGGACATCAGGGACGTGCACATATCTTTTGATGATGATGAAGCCGATCGCAATTGGGAGCCGGGTGCAGAAGCCGGGGCTTCATCATCATCAGGAGAAGAGATTTGCTCTTTGTCTATGAGGCAGCAAGGCGGTAGCACGGTTGGCAATCAGCGTGGTGGTGGCAGTAGTGGAAATTCAGGAGCCAAACGTGCCAGGGAGAGACCACCTGCTTCGTGGCAAGCTACCATTCAGGGAGGTGGTGGAACAGGGGTTCCTGGAGACGGCGCCAATAGCAGTGAAATAGTGCAGACTGCGGGTGGGAAAATCAGTGGTTGTTCTTCATAAAGAATCCGGAGGACCTTAGCGTAGTCACATGCAAAATCTGTCGGCAGAAAGTGAAGCGTGGCCAGGGTCCCAATCTCGGCAACACGGCCCTGCGTCAACACATGATTCACCACCATAAAGCGGCCTGGGATACCCGTGGCTCCGATGTAGTGGTCCAGCCTGCCGCATCACCCAGTGGCCATCTGCTCCCTCCGTCATCCAGCCAAGGCTCCACCACCTCAGCTGAAGGGAGCATTGTGTCAAACCGTTCTTCTTGCGCTCCTGCTTCTTCCGCTCGTAGTCAGCCATTCTGCCAACAATCGATCGGCGAAGCCATGTCCAAGAGAAAATAGTATGCGCCCACTCATCAAACTGCGCAGAAGTTGAATGTGCTCCTGTCCAAGTTGCTGTGTTGCAGTCCCTCCCTTTCCAACTGGTGGACTCTGCAGCTTTCAGGGAATTGATGACTTATGCCAAGCAGAGGTGGAGAGTCCCAAGCCGTCATTTCTTTGCAAAGAAGGCAGTACCAGCCCTGCATAAGTTTGTACAAGAGAAGGTGGGCCAGTCCTTGAGCCTGCCGGTGTGTTCAAAAGTGCACGGCAGCACCGATGTTTGGAGCTGTAACTATGGGCAGGGACAATACATGTCTTTTACGGCCCACTGGGTAAATGTTGTTCCTGCAAAGCCACAACAGCAACTTGGACAGGTCACACCGCTTCCTCCTCCACGCTCTCGCTCCCAGTCAGTTGGTACTTTTATAGTGTGTGCCTCCTCCTCCCCCGTGTCCTCGGCCTCCACTGCACATCCAAATCTCGGTGGCCCTTCATCGTACCATGTGTGTAGGGCACAGCGGTGTCAAGCTGTCCTTCACATGATTTGCCTTGGCGAACGGAGTCACACAGGGGAGGAACTGCTGAAGTTCATTAGGGAAGAAATCAGAGTATGGCTTACTCCACAAAATCTGGAAATGGGAACCATTGTGACCGACAATGGGAAGAACATTGTGGCCACGCTGCGACAAGGAAGTGTGAACCATTCGCCCTGCATGGCACACGTTTTGAATCTGGTTGTCAAGAAGTTCATCAAGTCTTCACCCCATTTGCAAGACGTCCTGACAATGGCAAGGAAACTGTGCATGCCCTTCAGCCACTCGTACACCGCCAAGCACACTTTGCTTGAGCTGCAGCGTCAGAACGGTATCCCACAACATAGTCTCATTTGTGACGTTGCCACACGTTGGAATTCCACCCTCCATATGTTGGACAGACTATACGAACAAAGAAAAGCCATCACAGATTTTTTGATGATACAAGCAGATAGAAGTACTCCCCTGTGTAACTTCAATGTGAACGAGAGGCAGCTCATACGTGAAACCTGCCGTTTGCTGAGGCCCATTGAGGAAGCCACATTTTTTGTTAGTCGCTCGAATTACGCCATGAACGACGTAATTCCACTCCTACATTTTCTCCAAAAAATGATTGAAAATGTGGCTGGTCACGGCAATGGAGACGTTGCACCTACATCAGAAGGCTACATGAGTCCTGTGGGGGGATGAACTGGAGGAGGATGATGAGGGGCAGAGCGGAGCACAGTTTACGGTGGATGAGATGGCCGGTGTTTCTGGTCATTGGACAGGAGAGGAGGAGCAGGAGCAGCCAGAGGAGCTGGAGGGTTATTACGAGGGAGGCGAGACAGAGGACCCAGACACACCGTGGCAGTATGCAGTGGAGATGGAGGCAGGTAGTCCCAGCGAGTCACAAATGGCACGATGCATGCTGAGTTGCTTGCGTAGTGACCCTCGAATTGTCAAAATTCGTCAGCGCAATGACTTCTGGATCTCCACCTTATTAGACCCTTGCTACCGGCCCAGAATGGGGGCCTTTTTTACACCCACTGAGAGGGAGGACAAACTGACCTACTTCAGGGAGCTTCTACGTAGTCAGTTGACCGATGCCTATCGGCCACATGGTCCATCCACTCGCAGGTCTGACTCGGGGGGCCCTCTGCGCTCACCTTCCACTGCCACGGCTGCTGCGGAAAGGAGGGGTGACAGGAGCAGTACCGGCTCAATCAGCAGCAACCTGAGTCTACAGTCGCTGATGAGTAGCTTCCTTCAGCCGCATAGTGAAGCTACTCATCAGCAGCAGGTGGACATGGAGCAGGACCTGAACCAGCAGGTGGTGGCTTACCTCGACATGACCCTGCCAACAACCGTTGAAGATCCGCTGGACTTCTGGGCAGCCAAACTCGATTTATGGCCGCAACTAGCAGAGTTTGCCCTGGATAAGCTGTCCTGCCAGGCCAGTAGTGTGCCATCAGAGCGGGTGTTTAGTGTGCCCGGGGGCCTAGTCACCCCAAGGCGAACTCGTCTGTCCACTAAAAATGCGTAGAGACTGACGTTTGTCAAGATAAATCAGGGATGGATCAGCCAGGATTTCCAGCCACCAATGACAGATGGGTCTGAGTAATTTGACCATGCTCCTACAACAACATTTTCTCTATTGTGGTTGGTTATGAAACCCTCTGGGGCAGACCTGGGCATTGTACGGCCCGCTTGCCACATACGGCCCTTTGATTGGCTCTGACCGGCCCGCGCTGATTGGGTAACAACTATGCTGCCTAATCTGGGGGACATCTATGCTGCCTAATCTGGGGGACATCTATGCTGCCTAATCTGGGTGACATCTATGCTGCCTAATCTGGGGGACAAGTATGCTCCTAATCTGGGGGACATCTATGCTGCCTACTCTGGGGGACAAGTATGCTCTTAATCTGGGGGAAATCTATGCTGCCTAATCCGGGGGACATCTATGCTGCCTACTCTGGGGGACAAATATGCTCCTAATGTGGGGTACATCTATGCTGCCTAATCTGGGTGACATCTATGCTGCCTAATCTGGGGGACATCTATGCTGCCTAATCTGGGGGACATCTATGCTGCCTAATCTGGGGGACAAGTATGCTCCTAATCTGGGGGACATCTATGCTGCCTACTCTGGGGGACAAGTATGCTCCTAATCTGGAGGACATCTATGTTGCCTAATCCGGGGGACATCTATGCTGCCTACTCTGGGGGACAATTATGCTCCTAATCTGGGGGACATCTATGCTGCCTAATCTGGGGGACAACTATGCTCCTAATCTGGGGGACATCTATGCTCATAATCTGGGGGACATCTATGATACCTAATCTGGGTGACATCTATGCGGCCTAATCTGGGGGACAACTATGCTCCTTATGGGGGGGACAACTATGCTCCTAATCTGGGGGACAACTAAGATCCTAATCTGGTGGACATCTATGCTACCTAATCTGGGGGACAAGTATGCCCCTAATCTGGGGGACATCTATGCTGCCTACTCTGGGGGACAAGTATGCTCCTAATGTGGGGGACATCTATGCTGCCTAATCTGGGTGACATCTATGCTGCCTAATCTGGGGGACAAGTATGCTCCTACTCTGGGGGACAAGTATGCTCCTAATCTGGGGGACATCTATGCTGCCTAATCTGGGGGACAACTATGCTCCTAATCTGGGGGACATCTATGCTGCCTACTATGGGGGACAAGTATGCTCCTAATCTGGGGGACATCTATGCTGCCTAATCCGGGGGACATCTATGCTGCCTACTCTGGGGGACAACTATGCTCCTAATCTGGGGGACATCTATGCTGCCTAATCTGGGGGACAACTATGCTCCTAATATGGGGAAAACTGATGCTTCTGGCCTTGGGCCTATAATTTTTTGAAGTTTAGCAGTAGCTAAATACATGATTAATGCAAATGTCAACATTGATCTTTAAATGTAAGGGGTTATGAAACCCTCTTGGGTACTGCAAATGACTGCTCCAGACTCATTCTGTGTCTTTCACAAACTACTTGCCTCCCTGGTGCCTCAGGCCTTGGGCCTATAATTTTTTTAAGTTTAGCAGTAGCTAAATACATGCTTAATGCAAATTTCAACAATGATCATTAAATTCTCTGCGCTCTGCCAGGGCCTTCTCCGACCCCGCCTGGGCCAATCCGAGGACCTCACTAACCAACTCACTAACTAATCCAATCGCTTATAGCGTCGGGCGGTGTGTACAAAGGGCAGGGACTTAATCAACGCCAGCTTATGACCCTCACTTACTGGTAATTCCTCGTTTTAAGGTTAAATAATTGCAATCCCAGGTCCCTATCACGAACTGGTTTCAGCGTGCAACAAGCACCTGTCCTTGAAAGATAGACAACTGTAACCCAGCCAGCTGCCTGACTGTCCTGCACCTACGTCCCACTATCCTCCCCCACCTCTTCCCCATAGAGTACTTGCTCAGTGAGCAGGAGACTCCTCTCCAAGTTGTCAATGCATCTCTGTGTTGCCAGTTGCTCCTCTAGATCCAGGCTCTGGGCTTCCAAATAAAAAACTCACACACATCTCGCACAACAATATGCCCCCTCAATCTGCAGTTCAAGGATTGCATACATTGTGCAAGATGTACACTGGACTGCATTTTCCAACATAGAGGCCATCTAGATATGGGGATTTCACAGATTTACAGTCAAAAACAGACAGTAATTGATAGAATTAAATTATAAGTAGACCTTGTGAGTTAAAGTCTTAACAGTGTAAGGAAAGTAACACTCACAGCGATCTCAAACACCTGCTTTCAAACTCTCTGTTTTTAGAACTCTCTTTCAAGTGCCTCTCTTCCAAAGCCACACTCAGACAGAGCAAGCTCAGAAATAAGTCCCAAACTAAGATTTAAGCACCTGTGACCAATCTACCCGTCCCCCTAGAGGCAGAGTAGAAAAAAGGCTGTTCAAATCAGTGATCCCTCTATGTGTAAATGTAAGTACTCACTCAAGTCACTCCAGCTTGCACAGCAGATATCTCTTTGTTTTACAACTCTCTTTCAAGCGCCTCTCTTCCAAAGCCACACTCCAAATAGACAGAACATATATATATATATATATATATATATATATATATATATATATATAAACATATACTGTATATGTAGAGCAACAATATTATTGATCAGTTCTATGACTATGCAAGGCACTGAACAGTATTATCAATCAAAAGATTGCTATAAACAGTCCTCTATGGGAATGTAAACATTTTAAATATTTAGCAAAAATAAGTTGTTATTTTTTAAATGGGAATAAGCTCCTCCCCAATAAAAAAAATTAAGTCACCCTTTTTCTCATTTTACAAACAAAAGTGTAAAAAAAATGTAATAATGAGCCTACTTTATATTGTGAGGTGTGCGTAAATGTTCAAACTAATAAAATATAATGTTAATGATTCTGTCTGGGGAACAGCGTAAACATTAAAAAACAAACCAGTCCAGAATTGCAGATTTTTGGCCACAGAAAAAAATGTTGTAAAAAGTGATCAAAAAATCACTTTTATGTAAAAGTGGTACTGCTACAACAGATTACAGTGCAAAATATGAGCCCTCATATAGCCCCGCATACAAAAAAAATAAAAAAAAGGTAAAGGAGATCGCAATAGGGCAATTTTAAACATGCTAATTTTGTTTAAAATGTTTTTTTTTTTTAAATAGAACAATAATAGAAAAGCATTTAACCATAGGTATAATTTTGATCGTCTTGACCCAAAATAAAAAGATACAGTGACAGTTTTTGTGTTTAAATGTTTCTTGTCTTTAACCCCTTAACCCCTTGAGGACCCATGATGTACCGCAATGTCACGACACCCTGGGTCTTAAGGACCCATGACATACCGGAACGTCATAAGGAATTCCGGTCCCCGCAGCGGGGGCCGGACCGGGGTGACTGCTGATATCGTTCAGCAGGCACCCCGCGCAAATGCCCAGGGGGCCATCAGCAAATCGAAATCGCCGGTGAATTCACACAGGCGATTTGTGCAATTCCGAGTCATACGGGTCTATGGTGACCCGATGACCCGGAAAACAAGGGGGATCGGGGTTGTCCAAGACACCCACGATCCATCTGAAGGGATAGGAGTGAGGTGGCAAGGGTGCCATCCCTCCTATCCCTGCTATTGGTCGTATAGAAGCGACGACCAATATCAGATCGGGGACAGGGGGGTTAACTTTCGGTGGACCAGCACCGAAGTCCACTTACCCATCGTCAGCGGCGGAGGAGATCGGCAGTGGAGATCGGCAGCAGCAGAGGATGGCGATGCGGCTAACTGGATCCTACGGAACCCAATGAGTTGCCTAGCAACCTCTGGAGGGCTACACTTTGAGACCACTATACAGTGGTCTCTAAACTGTAGCCCTCCAGATGTTGCAAAACTACAAATCCCAGCATGCCCAGACAAAAAAACTGCCATGTGGGGGGTTTTCTGCTGTTCTGGCACCATAGGGGCTTCCTAAATGTGACATGCCCGCCAAAAACCAATTCATCAAAATTTACTCTCCAATATCCCATTGTTGCTCCTTCCCTTCTTAGCCCTCTACTGCGCCCGCTGAACACTTGACATCCACATATGAGGTATTTCCTTACTCGAGAGAAATTGTTTTCCAAATTTGGGGGACTTTTTCTCCTATTACACCTTGCAAAAATAAAAATAAAAACTGGGTCCGCAAGAACATGCAAGTGTAAAAAAATGAAGATTTAGAACTTTCTCCTTCACTTTGCTCCTATTCCTGTGAAAACCCTAAAGGGTTAACACACTTACTGAATGTCATTTTGAATACTTTGAGGGGTGCAGTTTTTTTTTATAATGGGGTCTTTTGTGGGGTATTTATAATATGAAGGCCCTTCAAATCCACTTCAAAACTGAACTGGTCCCTGAAAAATTCCGATTTTGAAAATTTTGAGAAAAATTTGAAAATTGCTGCTGAACTTTGGAGCCCTCTGATGTCATCCAAAAGTAAAAACATGGTAACTTTATGATGCCAACATAAAGTAGACATTTTGTATGTGTGAATCAATATATAATTTTTTTTATGTCTATTCTCCTTACAAGCAGACAGTTTCAAAGTAAAAAACAAAAAACAAAATTTGGAACTTTTTTCATCAAATTGTGCAAGAAATGATGCAAGTATTGACGAAAATTTACCACTAACATAAAGTAGAATATATCACGAAAAAACAGTCTTCGAGTCAGGATGAAAGGTAAAAGCATCCAAGAATTATTAATTCTTAAAGTGACAGTGGTCAGATGTGCAAAAAATGGCCAGGTCCTACACTGAAAATTGGCTGGGTCCTTAAGGGGTTAAGGACACGGCCTATTTTGACCTTGAGGACGCAGCCAATTTAATTTTTGCGGTTTTGTTTTTTCCTTCTCGCCTTCTAAAATTCATAACTCTTTTTCCATTCCCAGACCCATATGAGGGCTTGTTTTTTGCGTGACCAGATGTACTTCGTAATGACATCACTCATCTTACCCTAAAATGTATGGTAAACCCCCCCAAATTTTTCCTGTGTAAGGAAATGTAAGCGAAAATCTAAATTTAGCAAATTTGAGGGGATTTTGTTTTCATGCTGTACACTTTTGCGGTGAAAACTACCGTATTTATCGACGTATAACACGCACTGGCATATAAAACGCACCCCCATTTTAACAGGGAAATTTAAGTAAAAAAAATAAAATGTTAAATAAGTGACTTGGACTAAATGCCACATCATCCCCCCAACTTGGTTTTCTTCTATACCTTAGTTTGGTCCCGTCCCCTCCAGTGTCACATCATTCCTTCCCTTTTATCAGTCCCTGTGCCACATTTACCCCTCTCATCGCCACCCCCCCCATGTCTCATCATCCCCCATGTCTCATCATTTCCCTCTGTCATAGACCAACACTAGCCATACAGACATTAAGCCTTTAGTGCCTCCCCCACCATCATTTCCCCCTGTCTCATCATCCCACACCCTGTCTCATCATGTCCTCCATCATTCCCCCCTCATCATCCCACACCCTGTCTCATCATGTCCCCCATCATTCCCCCCTCATCATTTCCCCTACCCTGTCTCCCCCATCATTCCCCCTCATCATCCCCCACCCTGACTCCCCCCATCATTCCCCCTCATCATCCCCCTACCCTGTCTCCCCCCATCATTCCCCCTCATCATCCCCCTACCCTGTCTCCCCCCATCATTCCCCCTAATTATCCCCCACCCTGTCTCCCCCCTTCATTCCCCCTCATCACCCCCCTGTCTCATCATGTCCCCCGATCATTCCCCCCTCATCATCCCCCCACCCTGTCTAATGTCCCCCATCATCCCCTTCATCATCCCCCACCCTGTCTCATCATGTCCCCCATCATTCCCCCCTCATCATCCCCCCACCCTGTCTCATGTCCCCCATCATTCCCCCCCTCATCATCCCCCCACCCTGTCTCATGCCTCCATCATTACCCCCTCATCATCCCCCCACCCTGTCTCATCATGTCCCCATCATTCCCCCCCTCATCATTTCCCCGTCTCATCATCCCCTCATCATTCCCCCCTGCCTCATCATCCCCCCCATCATGTTCCTCCTATGAATGGTCTTCAACCTGCGGACCTCCAGATGTTGCAAAACTACAACTCCCAACTGCTGTCCGGGCATGCTGGGAGTTGTAGTTTTGCTACATCTGGAGGTCCGCAGGTTGAAGACCACTCTTCCCCTTTCCTTACCTGGCTGTGCTTCGGCTGTCTTGCGGGATCAGTGAAGCAGATGAGTGACGTCCTCTCCCGGCTCCTTGCGCGGCATCAGGGATCTCAATTTTTGGCGGCGACTACAGGAAATGAAAAGTGATGTCCTAATGCCGCAAAGAGAAGCCGGCAGAGGACGTCACTCATCTGCTTTATTGACCCCGCAAGACTCGCCGCCTGACCTGACCTGCCGAAGCGCAGCCAGGTAAGGAAAATAAACAAACTATAAAAAGCAGGAAAGGGGGAATGATGAGGGAGGTTCTCCCGCACTATACACAGATACTAGTGGATAGTGCGGGAAACACTGATTAAAAGGTAGCGCAGATCCGACCAAGGTAGGGCTCATTTTAATCAGCGTCTCCCGCACTATCCACTAGTACCTGTGTATAGTGCAGGAGAAAATATGTGACAGTTTTCCAGAGTGAGGAGGTGACGACACTGGTCGCTGATTTAAAGTGGCCGCGGCCATGCTGCTAATACTTAACAAGCAGCTGCTGCTGCGGCCGCTTTAAATCAGTGACCAGAAGATTTATCGGCGTATAACACGCAGGCAGGTGTCACGATTCGGCTCACAGGTAGTGGATCCTCTGTGTCAGCGAGGGATTGGCGTGGACCGTACTGATGGACCGGTTCTAAGAGGCTACTGGTGTTCACCAGAGCCCGCCACAAAGCGGGATGGTCTTGCTGCAGTAGTAGCAACCAGGTCGTATCCACTAGCAACGGCTCAACCTCGCTGACTGCTGAGAAGGCGTGGGACAGAAGGACTAGGCAGAAGCAAGGTCAGACGTAGCAGAAGGTCGGGGCAGGCGGCAAGGTTCGTAGTCAAGATGGATAGCAGGAGTTCAGGTAACACAGGCTTGGACAACACTAAACGCTTTCACTGGCACAAGGCAACAAGATCCGGCAAGGGAGTGCAGGGGAAGTGATCAGATATAGCCAGGGAGCAGGTGGAAGCCAATTAAGCTAATTGGGCCAGGCACCAATCATTGGTGCACTGGCCCTTTAAGTCTCAGAGAGCTGGCGCGCGCGCCCTAGAGAGCGGAGCCGCGCACGCCAGCACATGACAGGAGGGACCCGGGACGGGTAAGTGACCTGGGATGCAATTCGCGAGCGGGCGCGTCCCGCTGTGCGAATCGCATCCCCGACGGCCATGTCAGTGCAGCGCTCCCGGTCAGCGGGACTGACCGGGGCGCTGTAGGGAGAGAGACGCCGTGAGCGCACCGGGGAGGAGCGGGGACCCGGAGCGCTAGGCGTAACAGTACCCCCCCCCTTAGGTCTCCCCCTTTTTTTGTCCGACAACTGCTTTACCTGGGACGAGGACACCGGCAGTGAATGGAGGGTTTCCTCAAAGGCAGGCAGTACAGCAGGAGTGGGAATGGGGAGGGAGGGCAGAGGGTGAAGCTTGGCACGGGGCAGGGTGACACAAGGACGGGGGCCATGAGGAGGCACTGAGGCTTGCCTGACGGGACTGGGAGGGGGGGAGAGGCATCTCTTGTGGCAAGCAGAGTCCCAGTTCTTGATCTCCCCGGTGGTCCAGTCAAGGGTGGGAGAATGAAGCTGGAGCCATGGCAGACCGAGGAGGACCTCAGAGGTGCAGTTGGGGAGGACGAAAAATTCAATCCTTTCGTGGTGGGGTCCAATGCACATCAAGAGGGGTTCTGTGCGGTAACGCACGGTGCAATCCAATCTGACTCCGTTGACCGCGGAAATGTAGAGCGGCTTGACGAGACGGGTCACCGGGATGCGGAATTTATTCACAAAAGAATCCAGAATAAAATTCCCAGAGGCACCAGAGTCCAAGCAGGCCACGGCTGAGAGGGAGGAGTTGGCTGAAGAAGAAATCCGCACGGGCACCGTGAGACGTGGAGAAGCAGACTTTGAACCAAGAGACGCCACACCCACGTGAGCTGGGTGCGTGCGTGCGTTTCCCAGACGTGGAGGACGAATAGGGCAATCCACCAAGAAATGCTCGGTACTGGCACAGTACAGACAAAGATTTTCTTCCCTACGGCGATTCCTCTCTTCCTGGGTATGGCGAGACCGATCCACTTGCATGGCCTCCTCGGCGGGAGGCCCAGGCGTAGATTGCAGCGGATACTGTGGGAGAGGTGCCCAGAGATCTAAGTCTTTTTCCTGGCGGAGCTCTTGATGTCTCTCAGAAAAACGCATGTCAATGCGGGTAGCTAGATGGATGAGTTCTTGCAGATTGGCAGGAATCTCTCGTGCGGCCAGCACATCCTTGATGCGACTGGATAGGCCTTTTTTAAAGGTCGCGCAGAGAGCCTCGTTATTCCATGATAATTCGGAAGCAAGAGTACGAAATTGGATGGCGTACTCGCCCACTGAAGAATTACCCTGGACCAGGTTCAGCAGGGCAGTCTCGGCAGAAGAAGCTCGGGCTGGCTCCTCGAAGACACTACGGACCTCAGCGAAGAAGGACTGGACTGTGGCTGTGGCAGGATCACTGCGGTCCCAGAGCGGTGTGGCCCAAGACAAGGCCTTTCCTGAAAGAAGGCTCACTACGAACGCCACCTTAGACCGTTCTGTAGGAAACAAGTCCGACAACATCTCCATATGCAGAGAACACTGAGACAGAAATCCACGGCAGAGTCTAGAGTCCCCATCAAATTTGTCCGGCAGGGACAAGCGGAGGCTAGGAGCGGCCACTCGCTGCGGAGGAGGTGCAGGAGCTGGCGGAGGAGATGGTTGCTGCTGTAGCAGAGGCAGAAGTTGCTGTAACATGGCGGTCAACTGCTACAGCTGCTGTCCTTGTTGGGCAATCTGCTGCGATTGCTGAGCGACCACCGAGGGAAGGTCAGCGAGACTTGGCAGCGGCACCTCAGCGGGATCCATGGCCGGATCTACTGTCACGATTCGGCTCACAGGTAGTGGATCCTCTGTGTCAGCGAGGGATTGGCGTGGACCGTACTGGTGGACCGGTTCTAAGAGGCTACTGGTGTTCACCAGAGCCCGCCGCAAAGCGGGGTGGTCTTGCTGCGGCAGTAGCAACCAGGTCGTATCCACTAGCAACGGCTCAACCTCGCTGACTGCTGAGAAGGCGTGGGACAGAAGGACTAGGCAGAGGCAAGGTCAGACGTAGCAGAAGGTCGGGGCAGGCGGCAAGGGTTCGTAGTCAAGATGGATAGCAGGAGTTCAGGTAACACAGGCTTGGACAACACTAAACGCTTTCACTGGCACAAGGCAACAAGATCCGGCAAGGGAGTGCAGGGGAAGTGATCAGATATAGCCAGGGAGCAGGTGGAAGCCAATTAAGCTAATTGGGCCAGGCACCAATCATTGGTGCACTGGCCCTTTAAGTCTCAGAGAGCTGGCGCGCGTGCGCCCTAGAGAGCGGAGCCGCGCGCCAGCACATGACAGGAGGGACCCGGGACGGGTAAGTGACCTGGGATGCGATTCGCGAGCGGGCGCGTCCCGCTGTGCGAATCGCATCCCCGACGGCCATGTCAGTGCAGCGCTCCCGGTCAGCGGGACTGACCGGGGCGCTGCAGGGAGAGAGACGCCGTGAGCGCTCCGGGGAGGAGCGGGACCCGGAGCGCTAGGCGTAACAGCAGGCTTTTCGCCTTAAATTTAAGTGTGTGTTATACGCCGATAAATACGGTACATGTTTTCTTTATTCGCTGGGTCAATATGATTAAAATGATACCCATGGTTATATACATTTCTATTATTGTACTGCTTTTAAAAAATCTCAAAATCAGTATGTTTAAAATTGCCCTATTTTGACCAGCTCTAACTTTCTTATTTTTTTTTTTTGCAGTTTTTTGCACCATGATCTGTAGTTTGTTTTGGTACCAATTTTGCGTAAATGTGACTTTTTGATAACTTTTTATAAAAACATTTTGCAGTTTAATGTGACAAAAAAGCTGAAATTTTAGACTTTTTTTTTACGATTACACCATTGGCCGTACGGGATGATTAACATTATATATTTATAGTTCGGACATTTATGTACACAACGATACCAAATATGTTTATTATTAATTGTTTTTTTTTTTTACGCTTTTTTGTATTAATATGGGTGAAAGGGGTGATTTAAAACTATTGGTGGAGGGGCTTTTTAACATTTTTTTCAACTTTTTTTTAAAACTTATCTTATTTTAAATTTATTTTACACTTTTTTGTCCCCATACGGGACTATTTATAGCAATCATTAGATTGCTAATATTGTTCCATGCTATGTATAGGGCATAGCACTGATCAGTATTATCAATCTTCTGATTTGGTCTGCTGAAAGGCAGATCAGTACAGAACACCCCGGGAGACAGAGGGAGGTAGGTGAGGGGACCTCCGTCCGCCATCTTGGCTGCCCTGATCGGACGATCAGATCAGCCATTATGAGTGTCGCACCACTGCAGATGCTGTGATCTGTATTGATCACAACATCTGAGCAGTTAATGGCAGACATCAGCGCGATTGCCGATTTCCGCCTTTACTGGCGGGTCCGCGGCTGCTGACAGATGTCGGAACCTGCCGGGAATGAAGACAGCGCATCTCTTGCGCTCGTGGCACAGCTGCACCGTAGATGTATGGCGCTGTGAGCTAAGTGACACTATGCAGCGCCGTAAATTTATGGTGCATGTCCTTAAGGGGTTAAAAGCCATAACTCTTTTAGGGTAGGAAAATATGTTGCAGATGTGCTACAGATTTTCTGCAGCAGAAAATGTGCCAAATGCAGAAGTGGATTAAGATGGAAGTGGAATTATCAAGAAAAGTGTTTTACCTCCCATTTCCATCTTAATCCACTTCTGCCTTTGGTACATTTTCTGCTGCAGTTAGTGCACATTAACCTCCTGAGCGGTAATCCCGAGCGTTACTCGGGGTTAATTTTCCCTGCCAGGATCGGTAACCCCGAGTCACGCTCGGGGTAGAATTGCAGAGTTGCCAGCCGGGCTGCACGATATATCGCAAAAGCAATGCGATATAGCGATGCGGCCCCCGGGAAAACATGCGATTATCTGCTCTGGTCGGCTCCCGTTGCGGGGGCCGGCCAGAGCAGGTAAAGAAAAATACTAAAAGTCAGTGTTTCCCTACCAGGGGGCCTCCAGCTGTTGCAAAACTACAACACTCAGCATGCCCGAACAGCCAAAGGCTGTCCGGGCATGCTGGGAGTAGAAGTTTCACAACAGCTGGAGGCACCCTGTTAGAAAAACACTGAGCTAAGTGTAAAAGGAAAAAGTAGTAAAATAAAAAAACCTTTTGCTTACCTAATCCCGGTCCCTGCAGATGTCGTTCCCCTCCGTGCACTCTGGTCCCTGCTCTCTTCACTATTCATCTTACAGGACCTTTCACTTTTCAGCCAATCACAGGCCGCAGTGGTGTAAAGCCTGTGATTGGCTGAAGGGGAAAGGGCTTGTTCTGCAGCAAATACACTAGGTTTGAAATCTGCCCGGTGCATTGCCGTAGAATGAGATTTGCCATAGAATGAGATGGTCCGCCTCCATCACATCCTATTGGCTCACACTTGTCACGTGACATATTTAAACGTCACGCATCGATGCGCACAGCAGTGTGAGTTTGGCTATCACAGGGAGAGGATCTCCTCACCCTGTGATAGCTGAAGCTGTACGGAGCTCTCATGGCCTCTGTGGCCCGACAGAAGTTCACACATGTACGCAGCTCATACGGCTGCCTCATATACATTTACTGTTGATCCACAGCGCTATCGGGATCCCGATGGCGCTGTCATCAGTGTGCGTCCCCGCGAGCGCCCCACACCAGCAGCTGTACTCCCCGTCCCCCGCAGCTGTACTCCCCGTCCCGTTAACGCTCAGGGAGCGGGGAACAGAAAGTAGAGCATCGGGCGCAGGTAAAGTAGTACTGCGCATGCGCAGCACTACGCGAATAACTTAACCTGCGCCCGATGCTCTACTTTCTGTTCCCCGCTCCCTGAGCGTTAACGGGACGGGGAGTAGAGCTGCGGGGGACGGGGAGTAGAGCTGCGGGCGTGGGGCGCTCACGGGGACGCACACTGATGACAGCGCCATCGGGATCCCGATAGCGCTGTGGATCAACAGTAAATGTATATGAGGCAGCCGTATGAGCTGCGTACATGTGTGAACTTCTGTCGGGCCACAGAGGCCATGAGAGCTCCGTACAGCTTCAGCTATCACAGGGTGAGGAGACCCTCTCCCTGTGATAGCCAAACTGACACTACTGTGCGCATCGATGCGTGACGTTTAAATATGTCACGTGACAAGAGAGAGCCAATAGGATGTGATGGAGGCGGAGCATCTCATTCTATGGCAAATCTCATTCTACGGCAATGCACCGGCAAACCCAGTGTATGCTGCTGCAGGACAAGGTGAGAAAGGGGGGGGGGGTGAATGTGACAAAGGGGGGGATGTGACAGGGGGGGGGGGGAATGTAACAAGGGGGGGTGTGACAAGGGGGGGATGTGACAGAGGGGGGGGGAATGTGACAGAGGGGGGAATGTGACAGAGGGGGGAATGTGACAGAGGGGGGAATGTGACAGGGGGGATGTGACAAAGGGGGGAATGTGACAGGGGGGAGAATGTGACAAGGAGGGGGGAGAATGTGACAAGGGGGGGGATGTGATGGGGGGATGTGACAGAGGGGGATGTGACAGGGGGGGAATGTGACAGAGGGGGGAATGTGACAGAGGGGGGAATGTGACAGAGGGGGGAATGTGACAGGGGGGATGTGACAAAGGGGGGAATGTGACAGGGGGGAGAATGTGACAAGGAGGGGGGAGAATGTGACAAGGGGGGGGATGTGATGGGGGGATGTGACAGAGGGGGATGTGACAGGGGGGGAATGTGACAGAGGGGGAATGTGATGGGGGATGTGACAGAGGGGGAATGTGACAGGGGGAAGAATGTGACAAGGAGGGGGGAGAATGTGACAAGGGGGGGGGGGGAGAATGTGACGGGGGATGTGACAGGGGGGGGGAATGTGACAAGGGGGAAGAATGTGACAAGGAGAGGGGAGAATGTGACAAGGAGGGGGGAGGATGTGACAAGGGGGGGAGAATGTGACAGGGGGATGTGACAAGGGGAGGGGGAATGTGACAAGGGAGGGGGAATGTGACAGGGGAGATGTGAAATGTGCGGGGGGGGGGGGAGATGTGGAATTCAATGCAAAAAATTGTACCGCTTTTGGTACAAATTTCCAGACAGAATCATACCGCCGGGGAGGTTAATCCCAACTTCTTCCAACAAGCAATTTTCAATGGAAGTATAAACGAGAATGCATTTTTGTACATGATATACTATATTATAAGTCAAGATCACTTCTGTTATACCCTTACAGGCCATGTAACTCCAAGGGGCATTTGTGCAGGTCATGGATTAGCAATTCTTCTAAATTTATAGCAGAGACTATTATTTCATATAAAACACCGTTCAGCTGCTGCAAATTCCCATTTTAAAGAAAAAGGAAAAATATTATCTCTATGTATAAATTAGTTGATGGGATGGATATGCTCACTTCCATTTCAGAATTCACACTGCTGAAAAACCTATTTTTAAGAAAGATGAGCCACTAAATGACAATTATTGTTAAAGAGAAGCTTTACAAAGTACATCGATCTGTTTAAGAATGTGACTTATGTAAAGTCACTTATCTCTGTATAATCTTCAGTTTTAGATGTCAGAATACAATATTTATATTCATAATATTTACAATGTCAATAGAAAATATAATGTAAACTAATTAAAGTGCAATTCTTAGGGTAGTAGTGAAGATATTGAAATCCATTTTCAGAGAAAGGATGATTAATATTGTGTAAAATATGCCTTCCACCGTTTTGCACATCACAGATTTTAACCTCTATACATAAATCTTGGAGCCAGTGTCCTCACATGAACTTGTTAAGAATCATTTTACATTTCTATATAGATGGCTGAATAAAACAATATTTATCTGTCAAAAAAAAAAAAAAAAAAAAAAAATATATATATATATATATATATATATATATATATATATATACTAAATGCATATGGTTAGCATCCAGTTCATAAATTGTTTTTAGTCAAAGGAATTTTTTTAACAAGACAAATAAGTTGGACAGGCTGTGTTAATGAATACTACTGAGTAAATCTAAAATAAAAATGTAAAAAGAATGCTAAGACCCATCATCAAACAAAAAATGTTTACAAAGAAAAAAAATACATAATAAATTATGTGCATAAAATGTGTACAACATTTTTTGGTTCAAACTGAGCCATAAACCGTAAATTCAGCCCTTTGTGTCACATTACTCATAGGGGGAGATTTATTAAAACTTGTGGAGAGGCAAAGTTGCCCAGTTGCCCACAGCAACCAATCAGCTCGCTTCTTACATTCTTAACAAGGCCTCTGAAAAATGAAAGAAGCGATCTGATTGGTTGCTATGGGCAACTGGGCAACTTTGCCTCTCCACAGGTTTTAATAAATCTCCCCCATAATGTGAATAAGAAAAAGTATTAAAAAATGATTCTTGACATCCCGTTTCTGTGCCTGTGTTTAACATAAAACATTAAAAGCACTAAGAGTGAAAATTTACTGGAAGTTTCTCCAACACCTGACTACTTGGTGGGTTTCTTAAAGGAATGATAGGCAGAGGAAGGGGTAAAGAAAAAAGCACCTCTGCCTTGTCCTCTGCCTGTAAGCATGTTGGTAAATAGAAAGAAAAACTAAAAGGTAGGACAGCACCTCGTTTAACTCCATGGGTGAGGGTCAACACTTAACCAATATGTAGTGGACTCTCACCTTATCACCCCCTTGGGTGCATTGGTATCACCCCTACAGGAGCAGAAGTGCAGCCCATCAGTGCTGGAACTGGTATCCTCGGCGGGAAACAGTCAGTGGTAACATAATGCTAGAAGGAAAAAGGTTCACTGGAATGGCGCTTATGGAATGGCGTTTATGGAATGGCGCTTATTCCATTTGGATCCCAAAGAGCATGCAGGACTCATGGATATATGCAAAGCATCAATATGTTTATTGACACCAACAAAGTATACATACAGGAAAATTATGTGTTTCGGGGGTTCAGCCCCCCTTCTTCAGATTGGCATAAATACAGTGCATAACAGTCTTAAATACATAATGAAAAGAGCGCAACTTGGCAGTTGGGTGGAGTTGTTGACCGCCCATGTACTCATAATTAGTGATGTTGTGAACATAAAATTTTCGGTTCGCAAACTTCCACAAAAGTTTGCGAACCGGGCGAACCACCATTGACTTCAATGGGCAGGCAAATTTTAAAACCCACAGGGACTCTTTCTGGCCACAATACTGATTTAAAAGTTGTTTCAAGGGGACTAACACCTGGACTGTGGCGTGCCGGAGTGGGATCCATGGCAAAACTTCCATGGAAAATTACTTAGTTGACGCAGAGTCTGGTTTTAATCCATAAAGAGCATAAATCACCTATTATTCCTAAATGGTTTGGAATAACATGCTTTAGCCCCCTTTAGGCAGCATATAGTTAGATCGACCTTTAAACAGCACATAGATTCCTCCATATTAGGCTGCACATAGTTTGAGCCTCCCTTTAGGCCGCACATAGAGCACCCTTTAGGCAGCACATAGTTAGATCCCCCTTTAGGCATCACATAGTTAGATCCCCCCTTTAGGCAGCACATAGATTCCCCCATGTTAGGCAGCACATAGTTAGAGCCCCCCTTTAGGCAGCACATAGATTCCCCCTATATTAGGCAGCACATAGTTAGAGCAGCCCTTTAGGCAGCACATAGTTAGAGCCCCCCTTTAGGCAGCACATAGTGGCATTTGAACCGGAGGCCCCAGTGCTGCAAGTCAGCAGTACTAACCTCTGAGCCACCATGCTACCCTTACCATACATCTAATTTGCACGGTTGCTAAAATGGACAGAGATGTCAGCAGAGAGTACCAGAAAAATTAGGCATGTACACATGGCTCAAAAATTTAGTATTGTTGCAGCCGTCGCTGTAGCAGTGCCCAGAAAAATTGTGGCAGCATAAAAACTGTAGCACCCGAGGCCAGAAAAATTAGGCATGTACACATGGCTGAAAAATAAGAACAAGCGCATAACCAAGAGTCCAGAAGACTCTATAATGCGGGACGGAGAAACAGACAAAGAAATTATTTTCTAAATAAAATTGTTCATCAAATAAAGAAACAGAGTTCATCCCTCTCTGTATTTTATTTTTTAAAATTTAAGTTTAAAAATCACACGCAACAAGCGTTCCTTGGTGTAATGGTTAGTACTCTGGAAAATTCAAGTTTAAATAATCAGAAAGTCCAGAAGACTCTATGATGCAGGACGGTGAAAATCACAGAGAAATACTTTTCCAAATAAAATTTTTCATCAAATCAAGATGAAAGCAGCTGCCAGAAAAATTGCAGCAGCAGAAAAAGTGCAGCACCAGAGGCCAGAAAAATTAAACATGTACACATGGCTGAAATATAAGAACAAGCACATATCCAAAAGTCCAGACGACTCTATGATGCAGGACGGTGAAAATCAAAGAGAAATAATTTTCCAAATAAAATTTTTCATCAAATCAAGATGAAAGCAGCGGCCAGAAAAATTGTAGCAGCAGAAAAAGTGCAGCACCCGAGGCCAGAAAAATTAGGCATGTACACATGGCTGAAAAATAAGAACAAGCGCATATTCAAGAGTCCAGAATACTCTATAATGCAGGATGGAGAAACAGACAAAGAAATTATTTTCTAAATAAAATTTTTCATCAAATAAAGAAACAGAGTTCTTCCCTCTCTGCATTTTACTTTAGAAAATTTAAGTTAAAAAATCACACGGAACAAGCGTTCCTTTGTGTAATGGTTAGTACTCTTGAAAATTCAAGTTTAAATTATCATAAAGTCCAGAAGACTCTATAATGCAGGACGGTAAAAAACACAAAGAAATCCTTTTCAAATGTGCGCCATGGCCATGTAGGAACGCCTGAAATGGCCACACACCTTCCTGGACTGCTTCAGGACATCCTGTAAGCCTGGGTACTTGAGCACAAAGCGTTGTACAATCAGATTACACACATGTGCCATGCACGGCACATGTGTCAACTTGCCCAACCTTAATGCCGCCAACAAATTTGTTCCATTGTCACAAACCACCTTGCCGATCTCCAGTTGGTGCGGAGTCAGCCACTGGTCCACCTGTGCGTTCAGGGCCGACAGGAGTGCTGGTGCGGTGTGACTCTCCGCTTTGAGGCAAGTCAACCCCAAGATGGCGTGACACTGCCGTATCCGGGATGTGGCGGCCGAGGAGGTTATGGAAGAGGATGGAGTAGGAGGAGTAGAGGAGGTGGCAGCAGGCCTGCCTGCAAGTCGTGGTGGTGTCACCAACTCCTCTGCAGAGCCACGCATTCCATGCTTGGCAGCCGTCACCAGGTTTACCCAATGCGCAGTGTAGGTGATATACCTGCCCTGACCATGCTTTGCAGACCAGGTATCAGTGGTCAGATGGACCCTTGCGCCTACACTGTGTGCCAGACATGCCATAATTTTCTTTTGCACAATAGAGTAAAGGTTGGGGGTTGCCTTTTGTGCAAAAAAATTTCGGCCGGATACCTTCCACTGCGGTGTCCCAATGGCTACAAAAATGCCACACTGCTGAGCTCTGCGATGAAGGCATTCTGGTGGTGCCAACAGCATGCGTTGATTGGCATCCCGTTTGGCTGACCCCGGGTGCCGATGCATGCTGTCTGACTGTGCCACTAGGTCCTTGCGACGACCTCCCCCTGCTTCCAACTCGTCTCCTCCTCCTCTCTGTCTCCCCATCTGAACTTTCCCCCTCTTCTTCTCTCCTAGCGGGCACCCAAGTGGCATCCACGAACACATCGTCATCATCAACACCTTCAACGCTATCTGACACCTCAAGAAAGGAAGCAGCAGCGGGTACAACATCACACCGTATGTCCATGTGTATAATGCTGCCTGACTGAGACATATCCCTGTTAACTACATCCTCTGGCAATAATGGTTGTGCATCACTCATGTCTTCAAACTGATGTGTAAATAACTCCTCTGACGGATCAAGTAAAGCTGCTGTGGTGCTAGTGTTGGTGGTGGCAGCAAGCTAGAGGAGGAGAAGGATGGTGCGTCATGGTTCCGAGCGGAAGTTGTAGTAGATTGGGTGTCTTGTGATAGCCAGTCAACTAAGTCCTCAGAACTTTGGGGGTTCAGGGTATGTGGCCTCTCAACACTGTCCATTCTAGAGCCAAAGGGAATCCCAGCACCACGACGGCCCCTGCGGTGTGGCCTTCCTCTGCCTGTCATTTTTTTGGTTAAATTTGCACAAGTGTCACACCAAATGTGATTTGCACTAGGGTGACACAATTTGCCCTGCAGGCAAAAAAAAACTGGCAACTGTGATGTGAACTGACAGTGACTGGTTTTATTTAACAGCCAAAAAAGGTATTTATTTTTTTAAAATTTCCACAACTATCACACCAAATGTGATTTGCACTAGGGTGACACAATTTGCCCTGCAGGCAAAAAAACTGGCAACTGTGACGTGAACTGACAGTGACTGGTTTTATTTAACAGTCAAAAAATGTTTTTTTTTATTTGCACACTGTCACAACAAATGTGATTTGCACTAGTGTGACAATGAGCAAAAAAGCTTGCCAGCCGAGTTCCCCTTTTAAACAGTGGTCCCCAACCAGGGTGCCTCCAGCTGTTGCAAAACACGCGGACTGATACTGGCAACTGTGACGTGAACTGACAGTGACTGGTTTTATTTAACAGCCAAAAAAGGTTTTTTTTTTTTTAATTTTCACAACTGTCACACCTAATGTGATTTGCACTAGGGTGACACAATTTGCCCTGCAGGCAAAAAAAACTGGCAACTGTGACGTGAACTGACAGTGATGACTGGTTTTATTTAACAGCCATAAAAGTTTTTCTTTTTAATTTGCACAACTGTCACATCAAATGTGATTTGCACTAGTGTGACAATGAGCAAAAAAGCTTGCCAGAGGAGTTCCCCTTTTAAGCAGTGGTCCCCAACCAGGGTGCCTCCAGCTGTTGCAAAACACACGGACTGATATATTTCAGCCCTTTGAATACTGTAGTAGTTAGTTGCTTTAAAGAAAAGAAGCTTGCCATCGGAGTTCCCCTTTTAAGCAGTGGTCCCCAACCAGGGTGCCTCCAGCTGTTGCGAGACACACGGATTGATATCTTTCAGCCCTAAAAAGGGCTTTTTTGGGTGCTGTCCTTAAAGCAGATGTAACAATAGTGCTTTAGAATTAAACTGGACCCTGAATACACCACCTAGTAGCAACCTAGCTATTGCTTTTCCTATACAGCAGAAGCAGCTTCTCTGACCCTTCACTTCCTAAGCCTGCAGCATGCTGAATGAGGGTAAAATGGCGTCCATGCAAGAGGTAGGAGGGTCTGGAAGGGATGGACTGCTGCTGATTGGCTGTAATGTGTCTGCTGACTCTGACTCACAGGGTCATAGTTTACTGCAATGTTAAAGTATAGGGGGTGGATCGAACTTGACATATGTTCGCCCGACGATGCAAACGCGAACATGCTAAATTGGCTGTGAACTGTTCGCCGTCGAACAATTCGTGAACAATTCGCAAACAACTCTACTCATAATACATATAAAACATATAAAATAGTTACATTATATAGAACTATAGCATTTACAGAAGATCTGGATGTCAAATATGTCTAAAATTGCTCGATATTCATAGTAGAACCTGTAAAACAAAATAATACGTTTAATGTTCCGTAATGTCAAAGGCCATGTGAACCGCAGTATCCTGAAAAGGAGGTGGACAGAATGTAAACAATAATAAATTATAAGGGTTAGAATATATCATTCAAAGGGGATTGGATACTACTGGTGTCTCAGGTGTTTTGGGCCAGGCTAGGTTGCCAGGGATGCATCGCTATGCGGAGGTCACGTGATGGCCGATCGAGTCACGTAAACTCTGCATAGCGAAGTAATTTTAGGAAAATCTGAAAAATTCAACATGTCCCACCTAGACCAATATCAACTTTGCTAACACACATCCTTTTCATGGCAGTCTGTTAGCCTTTAGTATCTGGGAGTCCAGCTACCTTCAACATTAAACAAGTTACTCAAGCTCAGTTTTCATCCTCTTTCAATCATATTATCTATACAACTTAATGGGAAATTTATCAAAGGATTTAGACTGGTTTTTCCTGTCTAAATTTGTCGCACAGAAAGTCGCAGTCTAAATATGTGCGACTTTTCTGCGACTTTTCCTGTAGAGGATTTTTAGAACATGATGCATTGGAAAATGCATTGGTGCTGAATTTATCAAGTGCGACTTTTGTGCGACAAGTCGCATCTGCCCAAAATACGCTGAAATGTCAGACCATGTTGGAGCAGGTCTAAATGCAGTTTAAGCTGTAGACCCTGAAGTCTGAGCACAGAATTTATCAAGGGCTGTGAGACCTTTGATAAATTAGGAGCACAATAGACAGGAGACTACCACATACACTGGTCTATAAACATACCCAGAATAGACTAGATTAGTAAATGTCCCCCAATGTGTATGCACTTTCATATCTTTCTTGGACTGGTTGAAAGGCACGTCCCCTCGTACTATATATGTTGATGACAAGATATTGACCTTGTCCACTCTTACTTAATGACATGGAAACGGCTCTTCTCTAATTTTCAGTGTTCACAAAGGAGTCCTAGATTATTGGTTACTCTTCTAGAAAAGAACCTTGGTCTGCCAGACATCGCCTTCCTTTATAGAGCTGTCCATCTTCAATGATGGGTGGAGGTTGTTTCTAGAAAGGTTACTGAACTTGAGACTACAACTTCTCTCCCACCTAAGCAAGGCTCTCCTCAGGGATCCCATTAAGACTTTTCTCTTTTACACCCATACTTTACATCAACCAATCAATCCCTGTCACGTAGGGCAGGGATGGAGTGCAGCCCTGAACTTGCCCACTCCCTCTGTTCCTGCCTACTTGCGTACCTTCCCTAGGCAGCGGGTCCACAACCACGGTGCTGTTCCCTTCCTAAAGAAGTGATGGACAATCACTAATCAAAACAATAAACTACAAAAACTGACGAAGATTGGAAACAGCTGGAGGCACACAAAACTAACAGAAAAACAAAAACTAAACATATACACACACACACACACACACACACACACACTGAATTCGAAGTCAATGATCCAAGTCCAATCCAGAAGGGAATGGAGTACAATAAGAGAGAGCCAATGGGTAGTCAATAACCAAGCCAAAAAGTCACAGAACCAAATTAACAATAATAATTCAGAGGTTGCTAGTTTCAGTCACAAGAACTTTCACAGGCAAGGTATGACTGAGAAAAACTTCCTTATATATCCCTGAGCTGTTTGCAGGAGGATTTTAATTGGCTCAGCAAGCTGAAGCACACCAAGAGCACAGAGGTTTAGTCCCAGCAACAGAATAAACAACAGGGCTACAAAGAAATAACCCTATGGGTTCTGGCAGATTGAGTCATCACATTCCCTCTCCCTTATTCCCAACTTTCTTCTTCAAGCCTTTTTCTACCCACAAACTCCCCATAAAGATTTCAAATGGTCCTTTTTCAACAATACAACTCTGAGTAACCGGGTTAAACATAACATCCAACCCCCTGATGATGTGGTCAAATCTTTTGTGCCCTACATGCCATTAACCCCTTAACGACGCAGGACGTATATTTACGTCCTGTGCCCGACTCCCGCGATATGAAGCGGGGTCGCGCTACGACCCTGCAACACATCGCGTCGGTCCCGGCGCTCATCAACGGCCGGGACCCGCGGCTAATACCACACATTACCAATCGCGGCAATGTGCGGTATTAGCTTTGACCGCCGCTTCTAAAGCGAAAGTGAAAGTTTCCTGGCTAGTCAGTCGGGCTGTTCGGGACCTCCACGGTGAAATCGCGGCGTCCCGAACAGCTTACAGGACACCGGGAGGGCCCTTACCTGCCTCCTCGGTGTCCGATCGACGAATGACTGCTCCGTGCCTGAGATCCAGGCAGGAGCAGTCAAGCGCCGATAACATTGATCACAGGCGTGTTAATACACGCCAGTGATCAGCATAGGAGATCAGTGTGTGCAGTGTTATAGGTCCCTATGGGACCTATAACACTGCAAAAAAAAAGTAAAAAAAAAAGTGTTACTAAACGTCAATTAACCCCTTCCCTAATAAAAGTTTGAATCACCCCCCTTTTCCCATTAAACAAATAAAACAGTGTGAATAAAAAAATTAAATAAACATATGTGGTATTGCCGCGTGCATAAATGTCCGAACTATAAAAATATATCATTAATGAAACTGCACGGTCAATGGCGTAAGTCCAAAAAAGCGTATTTTTGGTCACTTTTTATACCATTAAAACATGAATAAAAAGTGATCAAAAAGTCCTATCAAAACAAAAATCATATCGTTAAAAACTTCAGATCACGGCGCAAAAAATTAGCTCTCATACCGCCCTATATGTGGAAAAATAAAAAAGTTATAGGGGTCAGAAGATGACATTTTTAAACGTATAAATTTTCCTGCATGTAGTTATGATTTTTTCCAGAAGTACAACAAAATCAAACCGATATAAGGAGGGTATCATTTTAACCATATGGACCTACAGAATAATTATAAGGTGTCATTTTTACCAAAATATGCACTGCATAGAAACGGAAGCCCCCAAAAGTTACAAAATGGCGTTTTTTCTTCGATTTTGTCGCACAATGATTTTTTTTTTCCGTTTTGCCGTGAATTTTTGGGTAAAATGACTAATGTCACTGGAAAGTAGAATTGGTGATGCAAAAAATAAGCTGAAATATGGATTTTTAGGTGGAAAATTGAGAGGGTTATGATTTTTAAAAGGTAAGGAGGAAAAAATGAAAGTGCAAAAACGGAAAAACCATGAGTCCTTAAGGGGTTAAATTTCCTACTTTTGCACTCCACACATATGATGTACACTGCTTTCCCACAATGATATAAAGCATCACAAGAACTTACCTGGCTTGAGTGCCTGCTTGAGTTCAGGTATGTGAAGAAACATCCCCTATCCCTTTGATCACACATTCCTGAAAGGGCTAGAACCTGCAATCCTGGCAAGTACACAAATCACATTATCATTCTCTATCTTCACTTTAGAAATTCCTATCATGGAGTTGAAAAACTTATTTGAGAAACTTATTTCCCACTCATTTACTTTTTCCAGCAAAACTGCTTATTCTTGTCACATGGTTACAAAAACTCCTTTCTATGCATAAACAATGGTTGGCTAAAGTCAATCAAATTTGCAGATTAGATGGGATTAACCTGCTGGACATGCCACACTAAAATATATTTAGAATCAAAACAAACAAAGAACAGTGCCTCGTGTTTATCTCCTTAATGATAGTAACAGAAAACAAGGTGGGAAGTTTAACTGCTCTCCTTAGAAGATATAGGTATATGAATATCACCCCTGGATGTGGGATACATAGAGGTAGATCTAGGGTCCACTGCTATGCCAGGTGATAATAGGTTAGAAAGATTCAAAAGCCTGCTGGGAATCATAAGTGCATATGTAGAAAAATAAGAAAAATAACCCCTTCAATGGTGCCACAGTACTACATGTAAAAACTTCTCTTGACACGTTGGTCTCAGGTAAAAAAAATCATCAGTTTATTAAAAAAAAAAAAAGTATTTATGACAATGATGTGTTTCAGAGGTGCAAAACCATTCTACAGATTGCAGTTGTCTGGAGAAATTTGTGGGACTGCAGTGCCATTAAGGGGGTTATTTTTATACATATGCACATCTGATCCCATGCATGCATGACACATGATTCCATCACTACTACTTGGTCACCTATCGATCTCTTGAGTATCTTCTAATGTATGAATGTATGATGATTTTATACATATAAAAGGGTGGTTATTGCTTGTAGTGGAGATAAAAGATAAAATCTAGGCAATGTATTTGTGTTACATTTATCTAATATTAATAAAAATTCCAAAAAGGGGGGGGGGGCTTAAAAAGTGTAAATTAAAAAAAGTAAAAATAAATAACTTATTCTACCTAATAAAAAAAATTGTAATTAACCCCCTCCACCATAAAAAAAAAAACATTTCAAATAACAGAACAAAACATATTTTGTATTGCTAAGTTGTGGAGTTGCCCAAGCTATTAAGACTAAAATATAACGTTATAGATCCCATGTTGTAAATGAAGGGGGGAAAAATACTGAATGCACAGAAATTTAGCCAGAACACAGCTTTGTAGATTTTTTAACTTTTTATTTTTTAAAATGAGTAAAACAAAATGGATGTCAATGTGGTATTATTGCAATTTTACTGAGGCAAAGAATAAAATGAATATGTCAGTACAACTTTACAGTGAACCCTGCAAAATGATTGCCCTATAATTTTGCACCATTCTTTTCTTTTCATCTCACATATAATTTTCATTTTTTATAATTTTTGGCAACAAATTATATGGTAAAATTACAGGTGCCAATAAAGAAAGAACAATGGGGGGCATTTAATAAGATAAAACTTATCTCAACAGCTGGTCTGTACACAAGTACAAAAGTGTAAATCGAAAAGGCGCAAAATAATAGCCTGATGTGTAGTGCTGCACCAAAATAGAGACAAATCTACACACAAAAAAACAGCTCTCAAGACAATGATAAATGCCCCCAAATGTGTCCTGCAAAAAAAATAAAGGGGGTTGAAAAAACTTTTTTTTTCATAAATAGCAAAGTAGCCTATATATAGAGACAAGTTTCGAAGTGTTGTCCAGGTTGGCATGCAATTGCGTAAAAAACAATGTGATTATGCCATTTAATAAACCATGAACCATTTCAAAAAGTTAACTAAGCCACACTACATTCAAGTTGGGTCCTTGAATAAGTCTAAATAAGTTGAGCAAAAACTTTGAAACATTTCACCCAATCTGCAAAAATTTTTGACTTTTTAACATCAAATAAATGGTAAAGCCAATGATATATTCTCCTTTCTGTGTACAGTAGGCCTAAATAGGCCAAACCCTTAAGAGATCAGTAACAGTTTTCTTACTATGGTTTCTTACTTAAAGTAACATGTAATAAAAGAATGCAACCAAAACCTGTCATGACTGAAAATGATTTACAATGAGTAGAAGAGATCAATCAAGGACATGTATTATTAAAGAAAAGAAATCACATTTTCAAAATCCAGCCTTAAAATTTAATAACCATCATGCCTGAACATAATTCTACAACAATTAAAATTTAATGAACAATCTGTTTTAGTGTTACTGAAGGACAAATTCATGATCTGCTCTAATGATATTTTCTTTCCCATTTTTACTGGTGTTTACATTGATCATTCTTTATTTATTGTAAAAGGGGAATTAATATCACTTCCATAAAAACAGTGAAATTTGTTATATATAAAAATATTTATCATTATTTTTCATAAAATGTGCATGTTACACATGTGGCCATATCATGCCATTTGTTTTCTTTGTTACTAAATGTAGGACATATTGAGGGAAAGCAGAATCTACACAAAAGAAAAAAAAATCTGAAAGTTTTCAGACCCTCTCACTATTTTTATGTTATATTACGCTGCAGACTTGCTGTCTCTTCATTCTGTTCTCAATACACCATAACAACGAATGGAAAACAGAAAGGCCCTGATTTATCAATCTGTCTGAGACAGAAACTAGAGTGATTTTTCCTAGCAACCAATCACAGCTCATGTTTTATATTTTAGGGAGCTCTGTGTGGTGTCCCGGTACCGCATCTTATACGGTACCTATGTATGTGTGGGTCCCCATAGCCAGAGTCCCTAGGACGTAGGGATCCCTGTTGTGTAGCCTACCCTTGTCGCCTCTATTCCAACTAATAACCTAGTAATTTATGTAAGGATTGATGTACATATAGTAATATATGTAAATAAATTGTTAATTACCTGTTCCATAGCGTTGCAGGACTTGCGGGTCACGTGACTAGGTAAACTCTATGGTATTCTGCTTAAGGACCTTTGGAGGCCCTGTGACGTATGTAATGCCATTACTTTGTGTAATGGTGAATGACAGATGTTTGGACCAATCGGATTCACCCCGCCCCCTGCCCATATAAGGGAGTGGCGGCTATGTTTTCTCTCTCTTGTTCCTGGGCTGTCAAACGAGAAGAATCTGCGCAGCAACTATCGCAGTGAGTTAGGCCCGAGCCTTGCGGCAACGGCTGAGTAATTCAGAATAGAGAGTGTATCAATACCCAGACACTCTACAGCATCACCGGACCTAATATAACCCCTAAATCCGGACGGATCTGCAAATATCTACCCTAAATTCAGAGACTTTCTAAATAGCTCAAGGTCCGCAACAACTGTCAGTCACTGAGCAATATAAGGACTGTTTGCATGAGACTGTTACTGTGCCTTGGATGTACCGTAAGCACTTAAGTAAAGTTGTTCAAGTTCAAGTTCAATCTCCTTGTGGACCTTCAGTCATTTCATGAACCTATCGTTACTGGGAAGGGCGGCGATAGGCCGGAGCATTACCTCAGCTTACCAGCCCTCAGGCTCGCGTCACAAACTATAGGGTTAACATTAACCCCTCATGTATCGATACCATACCACCACTACCATACACCCCCCAAGGGCTACCACATCTGGTAAAATGAAAGCTGAGCAGTAATTGGTTGCTTGGGAAAATCACTCCAGTTTCTGTCTCAGACAGATTGATAAATCAGGGCCAAAGTTACAAATATTTGCCCCCCTAGTGACATTTCTGGCCCCTGCATCGCCAGTCATCAGGCACGGAGCAAAGTTTGCTCCATGTGCGAGATGACAGGGGGTGCTGCAGGAGAGATCGTGGGGGGTTCCCAGTGGTGGGACCCCTGCGATCAGACATCTTATTCCCTATCCTTTGGATAGGGGATAAGATGTCTAGGGGCGGAGCACCCCTTTAAGTATTCAGACCCTTTAATCTGTACTTAGATGAAGCAACTTGGTAGATATCACAGCTTCCAGTCTTCTTGGATATGATGTCACAAGATTTGTAACACCTGGATTTGGGGAGTTTCTGGCATTCTTTTCTCAAGATCCTCTCAAGCTCTGTCAGGTTGGATGGGGACCATCAGTGGGCATCAGGTTTCTCTAGAGAGGTTCCATTGGGTTCAGGTCAGGGCTCTGGATTGTCTACTCAAGGACATTCACAGAGTTGCCTCTAAGCTTCTCCTGTGTTGTCTTGGCTGTGTGATTAGGGCCACCGTCTTGTTGCAACATAACAAAATGTAAAAAAGTTAAAGGGTCTGAAAACCTTTTGAACGCAATGCATATAAATATCCAATACAGTAGTGAATGGTGCATGTAAAGGGTTTTAAAGGGGAAAGAGGTTTTTCCTCTAGCCCATTGGCAAACCCATAGTGTGTGCGCAGGGCACAGATCATTGCCCTAATAGCTGGAAACCAAATCATGACCTCCATTCTGGATCTCATAGGCTAACTGTCATTGTTGTACTGACAGTGTAAAGTACACTGCTGTGTACTGCTATGTATCAATATAGGGGGACATGTATCATTGTTTGCTTTTTTTTTGCCTAAATGTGACTTTCGCACATCATGAATACATGAAAACTGCAAAGAGAAAATTGAAATTTGCTTAAGAAAGGCTGTTTGTATCTTTTTGCTTACTCACAAAAGTTGCAAAAATAAATGCTTAAGCGCATGTTCGACTTTTTGTGCAACTTTTGTAAGCAAAAAAGGCTCTAAATTCCTTGATAAATGTCCCCCATAGTGATTAGGCGGTCATAGTTTCAAGTCCCCTTAGGGGTGAAAAAAAGTAAGAACAAGCTTTAATGAAAAAATAAATAAAATAAAAAAAACACATATAAAATGTATTACCATATTCAAAATGACCCAACATTACAGGGTAAGGCATTACAAAAGTAAAAAGAAAATGCAAGAATGATCAAAAAATTATAAAAAAAATAAAAAAAAAGCTGATAAAATCCCTTAAAACATAACTCGACCTGAAATTAAAGTTTAAAAGTTATGGCTTTCAAAATATAAGGACTATAAGGCCATAAGAAATTAAGAATAAGTAATAATTATATTGTGCAAACTACAGTTTTTTGCACGCAAAAGCCCTCACAAAGTTCCATTAACCAAAAAAAAAAGTTGTGCAGCCTTAGCCAAACATAGCTCATCTCACACACTGAACTTCTCTGGGCTGTGTGTGGCAGAGTGAGGGAGGAAGTTCTCCCCTGTATGGCTTCAGATGATGTCACACCTGATGGGGAACGCCCCTTCCTATTCTGTGAATCTGACTGAAGCAAAGTCCATGTTACGCCTAGCGCTCCGGGTCCCCGCTCCTCCCCGGAGCGCTCACGGCGTCTCTCTCCCTGCAGCGCCCCGGTCAGTCCCGCTGACCGGGAGCGCTGCACTGTCATGGCCGTCGGGGATGCGATTCGCACAGCGGGACGCGCCCGCTCGCGAATCGCATCCCAGGTCACTTACTCGTCCCGGTCCCCTGCTGTCATGTGCTGGCGCGCGCGGCTCCGCTCTCTAGGGCGCGCGCGCGCCAGCTCTCTGAGACTTAAAGGGCCAGTGCACCAATGATTGGTGCCTGGCCCAATTAGCTTAATTGGCTTCCACCTGCTCCCTGGCTATATCTGATCTCCTCCCTTGCACTCCCTTGCCAGATCTTGTTGCCTTGTGCCAGTGAAAGCGTTTAGTGTGTCCAAAGCCTGTGTTACCTGAACTTCTGCTATCCATCTTGACTACGAACCTTGCCGCCTGCCCCGACCTTCTGCTACGTCTGACCTTGCCTCTGCCTAGTCCTTCTGTTCCACGCCTTCTCAGCAGTCAGCGAGGTTGAGCCGTTGCTAGTGGATACGACCTGGTTGCTACTGCCGCAGCAAGACCATCCCGCTTTGCGGCGGGCTCTGGTGAACACCAGTAGCCTCTTAGAACCAGTCCACTAGCACGGTCCACGCCAATCCCTCGTTGACACAGAGGATCCACTACCTGGAAGCCGAATCGTGACAGTCCAGATAAGGTCCAGATAAGGTCGGCACTGCAAATGTTGGTGCTCGCGGACCAAGTATAGATACAGGTAACATAGGAAGGGTCCCGGCACTCAAAGTTTTATTGAATCTTATGATAATATTCGATAAAACTTTGAGTGTCGGGACCCTTCCTTTGTTATGTGAATCTGACTGAGCAGAAAACACAGAGTAATTTCAAGGTGGAAAACTAACAAATAATAAAAATAAAGGCAGGGAGTGGTTTATCATTATGGGGGCAGTGAACTGGGATGATTATAAAATTGTCTGCTGAACAAGGAGCGGAGCACAATGCTGCCAGCTTCCCCAGTTTATAATATAAAACTGCAGCAGGCCTCAGGAATGAGAGCCAATGTGATCAACAAATGACTTGCTAAAAGTTGACATTTTACAAGTTGTTGCTAATGACAGTAATTGAATAATAACTGCCACTGTTAACTCTTCCCTTGCTTGGCTGGCGCAGAGAGCTTAAAAGGGTACTCCCGTGGAAAACTTTTTTTTGAAGTAAAAACTACTTCAAAGATTAATATTTTTTAATAGAAGTAATTTACAAATCTGTTTAACTTTCTGGCACCAGGTGATTTAAAAAAAAAAGTTTTCCACGGGAGTACTCCTTTAACCCAGCAAGGGGTTAAAGCATGAGCTATACCCTCGACTGTCTAGCTATGAGCACAGCTAATCACCGACATTGCTCCTCTTTAGCCTCACCTGACAATTTTCGAACGTTTGCTTAACTTTAAAGGGGTACTCCGATGGAAAACTTTTTTTTTAAATCAACTGATGGCAAAAAGTTAAACAGTTTTGTACATTAAAAGATTGTATGTATATACAAGTGCTACTGACAGGGTTGCCAATAGCAGCTAAAAATGAGAGTGGATCCCCTGATAACCAAACCACATGAAATATACAAAGATAAATATAATGTATATCAGTACTAAAAATACGATATATATATATATATATATATATATATATATATATATATATTAGGATATATACAGGGTGGGCCATTTATATGGATACACCTTAATAAAATGGGAATGGTTGATGATATTAACTTCCTGTTTGTTACCCCTTTAGACTTTTATCTTTGAGGTCATCTGAAGGCAATTGCCTATGCTGTGAAGATACAAGATGTGCAGCACCTGAAACTATGGATACTGGAAACCTGTGCTAGCATTTCTCCTGCGGTGTTGCTATCAGTGTGTGAAGAGTGGGAGAAGAGGGTTGCATTGACAATCCAACCCAATGGGCAGCACATTGAACACATTTTATAAGTGGTCAGAAATTTGTAAATAACTCATGAAAGAATAACGTTACGTTAAAACCAAGCACATCATTGTTTTTCTTGTGAAATTCCCAATAAGTTTGATGTGTGACATGACCCTCTTCCTATTGAAAAAACTAAAGTTGGATTCAAAATGGCTGACTTCAAAATAGCCACCATGGTGACCACCCATCTTGAAAAGCTTTCCCCCTCACATATACTAATGTGCCACAAACAGGAAGTTAATATCACCAACCATTCCCATTTTATTAAGGTGTATCCATACAAATGGCCCACCCTGTATATATATATATATATATATATATATATATATATATATATATGTGTGAATATATGTACTTACAATTTTAGTGAAATAATTGTGACTGTAATTCATGTACCGTGCTGATGAGCGTTACTGGAAATAGATAGATACATGTGTAAAGAACCATGCACTTTTTCTATTGTTGTCTTCACTCAATTAAGAAAAAATATATATCTCTATATTGTATAAGTATAGTAAAACAATTCAGTTTGTTCAGTATTGTGAGGTATAAAGCTCCGATCCCAGCTGGATTTTTGTATCAATGAATTGCTCCATGTAGACTGTACTTCTGGCAGATCGGCACGTTGCTGGAAAAGGATGTAAAACTAAGAACTAATGCTGTGAGGCCGTAGCACCCGTAAGAACTATTGCAGCAAACAGTACCTTTAGGGTGTATCGTATGAAAGAAAGATGTCCGGGGGAAAGTCCTGCTTGCTATCCAAACAGTATATCCACAGGATCCGGATTGTAAGAAGGACTTACCTCCGGACATCACTGAAGTACCCCTTTAAATTTTCTAAATTGAAGAGGTCTTATATTGCACACATATTAAGGGCATTTAGCTGGTATGTAACCAGTGTGCAACTGGTGGAGTACAATGCATAAGCACTGAATATTTACCATTAGTTAATTAATAAATTTTCCATTGACTGTAATTGTACATTTTTTTAGTATGCTTTGAAAAAATAAAATCAGACTACACTACAAGCAGATATATGCTATACACCATGGAGGTTTGCTTTTCACTATTTTCTTTGGAAATTGATGTTTACTCTTTTAAAGTTCCTTTTATACTTACATTTTATATTCACTTTCACTGTACTCCTCCTCTGTGCCTTTTGCTTTCTATCCTAGGTACTTGATAGCCCATACCAAATTTGCTATTTTAATGTGAGCACTTGGCATCACGTCACTTTATGGTGCTTTAAATTTTGTTACAGTGGCAAAGGTACATCTTTTTGCTGGTAATGTGTGTCCACAAGATCTATGGAGGTCGAGTGACAGTTTTATTTGAAAAGAAAAACGAAAAGGCATGTTGGGTCATTAATCCTGTTTTATTGTTGGCAAAGTAACAAAAAGTACAGTGTTTACTCTTTGAAACTTTTCTCTCATTCTTATATTTTAATATAGTAATAAAATATAATCTCCTGTAACATAGTGTTACATCTGAACATTTGCTTGTGATGTGTTTAGTGTGTAAGGGTCCTGTAAGTCTAATTGCATTTCTATGGTTTAAAATGTAGGGAAGAACCTCTAATGCTTCTTTTAGAACTTTATAAGCAGTAAACAAAGATATCTTTTTGTTTAATGAGGGGCTTTTTTGTCTCTTATTTCCTGAATGTCACAGTAAAATATTGACAGAAGTGCAATCTACAACATGGGAATAATCTGAAAAGTAAAAGTGTGGCACTGTTTTTGAAAAAATAAAATAAAAATGATAACCCCTTGAAGATACATGATAAAGTCATTATTTATACTGTAGCATTGACAAATTCTGTTCAGCTCCTTCATGGCCCTGATGCTTGTTTGCTCTGCCTATTTTTAAGATGAGAGGTCGGAGCAGGACCTACTTCTCAGCCAATACCTGGCTTAGATGGGATACTACTGTGGTCAGTAATTGGCTGAGCAGGTAGGTCCTGCAGCAATGGATGAAGCAAAACAGGAGCAGCTGTCTAGGTAGGTAATTTTTTTTATTTATTTCTACCTTCCCGAGCAGCATATTAGATTTTGTAACAGTGGATAACCCCTTTAAACCCTTAAGGACCAAGCTCATTTTGGCCTTGAGGACCAGGCCAATTTCATTTTAGCATTTTAGTTTTTTCCTTCTCCTTTGTTTTTTAGCTCTTTTATATCTCCATCCACTTTTTGTGCGACCAATTGTACTTCGTAATGACACCTCTCATTTTACCATAAAAATATATGGCAAACCCCAAAAAATTATTATTATTTGTGTGAGGAAATTAGAATTAAAAGCGCAATTTTGCTAACTTTGGAGGGTTTCATTTTCATGCTGTACACATAAGGTAAACATGACATGTTTTCTTCATTCTGTGGGTCAATACGATTAAAATGATACCCATATTTACATACTTTTCTATTATTGTGCTGTTTTGGGAAAATCTATTTTTTTTTTTTACTTTTTACAAAAACAGTATTGTTTAAAATCACCCTATTTTGATCACCTATAACTTTTTCATTTTTTCATAGATGTGTGAGGGCTTATTTTTGTGCCATGACCTGTAGTTTTTGTTAGTATCACTTTTGTGTATTTCTGACTATTTGATCGCTTTTTATACATTTTTAGTGAATGTGATGTGACCAAAAAGCAGCAAATTTTCACTTTTTTATTTTACGTCCACGCCGTTCACCGCATGTGATCATTAACATTGTATTTTGATAGATCAGACATTTACGCACAATACCAAATATGTTTAATAATTATAATGTTTACGCTTCTTTGAGTAAAATGGGGAAAAGGGGTGATGAAAATTTTTATTGGGGGTTTTTCAATGTTTTTCCTCATTTTCTTGGGGTTTTTTCACAGGGCTTTTTCAATTTTTTTCAATTTTTTTAAACTTTCTTTTCTTTTATTTTTAACTCATTATGTCCCCATAGGGAAACTATCTATAGCAACCATTAGATTGCTAATATTTTTCAGTGCCATGGATAGGCATAGCACTGATCAGTATCATGGGCGATCTTCTGCTCTGGTCTGCTGGAAGGCAGATTAGAGCAAAAGATCCAGGAGAGTGGCGGAGGCAGGTGAGGGGACCTCCTTCAGCCATCTTGACTGATCTGATCCCCACGGCCGTGCTGCAGGCGATCAGATCAGCCATTACAATAGCCGCATTGCCGCAGATGCCATGATCTGTATAGATCACTGCATCTGTGGGGTTAATGGCAGACATTAACTTGATCGCTGATGTCCACCATTGCCGACAGGTCCCGCTGTGCATGACGCGAGCACCGCATGGACAGGATGTACATGTGTGTCCTGGTGCGCCAAATACCAGCGCATCAGGGTGTACATTTATGTCCATTGTCCTTAAGGTGTTAAGGTCTGAATTCAATGTAATTGCCTTGTTATTATAGTAACTAGTTAATCTAAAACAGAAGAAGTCTAGTACCGATGAAAAACCCAGATCACAACGCAAACAATTAATAAGCGGAGAATGAAGCATTTTTCTCTAATAACATATAACAGAGTAGCTTTCATTTTATGGTATTAAAGGGAACCTGTCATCACACTGTTCCCTATATAGTTGATGGCAACATGTTATCTAGGGTAAAATATGATTCCTCACCATGTCCTGTTGTCCTCCTTGAGGCATGAGAGAAGTGACTTCTGCCATGCCCGGGCTGTCAATCACACCTAGAAGTAGTGACTACATGAAAATGTCACATGCAGGTTCTCTTATTTTGGTTCTCTTATTTATGCAAACTTGTTTTAAAGTATAGTTACCCTTTAAGTATGCAAAGTTCTTACAAACTTTCATTTGAACGTTGGAAGTTTCCAACAAGATGAAATAAACTATAAAATACTTGATCAAAAATTTCTTACAATAATGTATTTTAAAACCATTTTGTTGTGCACAATATCTCCATTCTCAGAACAGTGTGACTGTTAAAAGGGGCCATTGAAAAATCAATTAATAAATTAATTAATGAATAAGTTTAACATAGTAAAACAGTAAATTTTATACAGTGAAGTAAAAGTGCAGACATTTATTTTTACTGCTTTACTGACAGATGATAAACAGAGAATGTATTTTCAGTTCAGTACAAAGTTAATGTTCAATTGAGCACAACAGAATTGTTGCCTAAGATGGCTATTAACCGGGCAAACGGCCTTTCAACTCTAATTATACTACACCACTTCTGACGGATATATTAATAATGTTGGAGGATGTCTAAACTGGGAATATAAATCTGAAGGGATTATTGAGACTCAAGTAAATTTAAGTCAAGCATAAACAGTATAGACTATAATGAATCTAATTCCCATTCCCATTTATCTTTTCTCCCAATATTTAGAAAAGAAGCATGCATGCAAGTGTATTGATTTAAAATGTATTTAATTTTGATGTTTAATTTAGAATTACTTTAAAATAAATAATTAAAACCTTTAGTAACTCTATGGTACAGATGTACTTAAGCTGTCAGTTTTCCCTGATTTATCAAAGTGGCCAACACTGCTTAAAAATCTGTTAAACTCTTAGGCCGTTTAATCTCAGTTTAGATCAAATATTATTTGGAATAAATGACACCATAATCTTGCACCAGAATGCTCATGCACTTTTGGTGCACTGTGTCATATCTGAAGCCATATATGTATTATCAACAATGAATTAGCTTATTGGGAACATCGGGCTACATGTATGTGTACCTGTATACCTGTAAGCCTTGGAGCATTAAAGGAGAACTCCGGTGATTTGTTTATTTTTTCAAATCATCTGGTGTAAAAAATTTAAACAGATTTGTAAATTACTTATATTTGGAAATCTTAATCCATCCAGCATTTATCAACTTCTGCATGCTCCAGAGAAAGTTGTGTAGTTCTTTCCAGTCTGACCACAGTGTTCTATGCTGACACCTCTGTCCATGTCAGGAACTGTACAGCGCAGGAGAGGATTGCTTTGGGGATTTGTTCATGCTTTGGGAAGTTTCTGACATGGACAGAGGTGTCAGCAGAGAGCAGTGTGGTCAGACTGGAAATAACTGTACAACTTTCTCTGTAGTATACAGTAGCTGATAAGTACTGGGAGGGTAAAGATTTTTAAATAGAAGTAATTTACAAATCAGTATAACTCTCTGGCACCAGTTGATTTGAATTATTTTTTTCCCACCGGAGTACCCCTTTAAGCAACTTTGACGACAGCACAGGAGCAGTGCAGTAAGTGTCAGTTGCTATCAGTAGCCAGACACTTACTGCTAATGAAAGGCAGCGGCGAATGCTGATCATGGCATCTAAAGTAAAAGTTGCTGCTAGCTTAGTGGAGCTTACCATACCTCCAAGATATGAGCGCAGGGGAATGATGAGATGAAATGGTGGAGGAGAATTCCCTTATCTGCCTTCTGCCGCCAATTACCGAGTCACTAATGCAGCCTGTTTAAGCCAGGCTGTATTAGTGGATTACCGATCACACTGTATAATGCTATGTCATAGTTTTGGTTAAAAAAAATTTGTTATTACAAAGTTCAATTGATTGTGCAAAAAACAATATGGGTCTGTAAGTGGAAAAATAAAAGAGTTATGCCTTGTAAATGGTGAGGAGGAAAAAAATGAAAACACAAAAATGAAAATTGTCTTCAAGGCCAAAATGGCCTGTGTCTTAAAAGGGGAACTCCAGTGGAGAAAAAATATTTTTAAATCAACTGGTGCCAGCAAGTTAAACAGATTAGTAAATTACATCTATTTAAAAATCGAAACCCTTGCAGTACTTATCAGTTGCTGTATACTACAGGTATACTACAGAGAAAATTGTGAAGTTATTTCCAGCCTGACATCAATACTCTCTGCTTACACCTCTGTCCATGTCAGGAACTGTGCAGAGCAGGAAAGGTTTTCTATGGGGATATGCATCTAATTTGGTCAGTTCCTGACAAGGACAGAGGTGTCAGCAGAGAACACTGATGTCAGATCTGGAAATAACTTCACAATTGTCTCGTTAGTATACAGCAGCTGATAAGTACTTGAAGGATTAAGATTTTGAAATAGAAGTAATTTACAAATCTGTAAAGAGTACATCTGTTAAATGATAAAGCCACCAAACAACCCAATCCTGAACATAAACACTTTACTTTTACTTTTCAAAATTCTCCAATCAATCAAGTGTTAGAACATGCCATTAGACATAATTGGCACATTGTAGAGAGTGATTTAGATCTTAAATCAGTAGCAGGTAATAAACCTCTTATTTCCTTCAGAAAGAATAGGACCTTAGGTGATGTTTTAAAAATATGCAACAGTTTTGAGAATAAAAGAGAACTCACATGGCTAGAGAAGTCTACCCCGAAAGGGAATTATGCATGTAAGTCCTGCAATTTTTGCAGGTTTAATGCAGAATTAAAAACCATGGGAATGGGTTCCATTATGCATACAGTGTCTGACTTAATTACGTGTAGGACTAAGCATGTTGTCTATGTGGTCTTTTGTCCTGTGGGTTCTATTACATTGGGGAGACGATAAGGCAACTCAATGCTAGGATTAGAGAACATTGATATTCATTCCGTTCAATGAAAGGAGCTCCACGCCTTATTGCCCATGTTGTAGAGGCCCACGGGGGTAGAACAGACCAACTCAGATTTGCAGGCATTGAACGAGTTAAGGCGAAACCAGGCATAAATATTGATCAATATTTTCTCCAAAGAGAGACTTACTGGATTATCCACACGTCAGCAGCAAGTCCCCTTGGCTTGAATGAGAAGGTTGATTATGCCCCTTGTTTTTAAAATACACGTGTTTATGAGCACATATTTTTATCAGTTTTTCTTGTATTCTAAATGTGAATGCTTAGTTCTACTGACGTTGATTGCAAATGGCGATTTCCAGCCAATGGTGAGAAACGGACGTTTATCCCACCTAATATGTCAGAGCAGGTAGGCTGTCCGGAGTAATCAGGACTAGCCGCTCACCTGTATAAGAACCAGCATACGTTCTAGACTGTCATGGCCAGATGAAGCTCGTCTAATGAGTGAAACAGATTCTGTCGCTGGAGGTGTATACCCCCCCCCTGTTGATCTCTCTCTCCCCTTTGCCATTATGTTTGTGAGTATTTTGCATTAAAGAAGTTTCATGCTGAAGAAGACCGGTGAGTGCCGATTGATTTTTCGAACTCTCTACATATTGGATTATTGCTTTCCTGCATATCAGTCAGAGAACCCCTACCTTCATCACCGTATGTTTTCCTGTACACATCCCGATCCATCACATGCAGTTGATCAGTAGTTGCAGTGCCAGACAGACTCCCTACCTTTGCTTGGTTTGTTTGTTGAAACTTTGTTTGTTCAGTAGCAAGCACGCATGGCTGACAACACGCCGCAAAACATGGATACAGACACGGACGGGCTGATTCATACTATGGAAAACATGGTACTCACAGGGAGAGATGATCCAGGGGGGTATTTCTTAGATTGCAACACTAAGGAAGACATAGAATCAATTGATGTCAAGTCCTTAGAACAACGCATAACCAACCTCTCAGAAAAAGAAATTAATACATTTTGGACTATTAATTCTTTGCAGTCTTATTCGCAGTGTGACAGGTCTCCTAGAGGCCTCTAAGCATACAAGGTCCCTGCTCAGTTCAAGGACAATCCAGTTTTTCATGAGCACTCCATGAAATTACTACATATTGTCCTTACTCGATGCCGGATAGAATATGACAGTATCCAAGAAGCTCTCACTAAAGTAAAAAATGAATATCTCAGGAGAGCTGTACCTGAACAAAAATGTCAGTTTTTTTCCAAATTACATACCAAACTTGAGTCTCTGCAAGACGATGTGAAAAACAAGAAACGAGAAAAAAAAATTACAGGATCGAACAGATTATGAGCAGGAAAAAGAGTTCCAGAGGAATAACCAATATCCTGGACCTTCCAATAGAAGCAAAGCGTCCCAACAGAGGAGGCCATCTCAATTCACAAAAGAACACATGAATAACGCAACCAATATGAATACAACCACAACACCTACTGAACCGGCTAAGGAAAAGGCAGGAGCTCATGTCCCTTTAGAAAAAGGAAACACACCCGGAGAGGGAGATCAAAGAGGTCACAACGATCCAAAGAAAAGAAAGACTACCACTTAAAGATGAAAGATTCTGCCAGCCATAGCACGCCATCTATATCGAACATTATCAACCTCACTTCTGAAATAATCGATCCAGCAATGGACTCACTTCTTTCCAAGGGCTTGAACTTTGGTTTAGTCAAGAAATGTAATCCTGTCGTGTTCGAGATAGACTTGGCGAAGGCTTTGAGAGACATTAACCTACACAAGTTCTTTCTTAATAAAAATATATCTGAGCATGCTAAGTGTGCGGCAGATGTACCAGTGAATCCCACTAATTTAGGTTTTTTCCCCAAAGAATGTACCCAGTTAGAGGAAGAGTGTATTGAAATGCTGGCATATGAATTTGCAGATCCTGATATAAAGATGCCTGTTGATACAGGTCGTTTCTCTAAGGGGGACAGATCCAGGTTTAATCCCCCCTTTTTCCTGGGGAGTAGCCTCGATCTGTTTCAAAATGCTGTTTTACAAGATGTGAAATCTATCATATACAAATAATCTCCTTCCAACCTCTCCACAGCAGAAGAGGAAGCTCTTAAAAATTTAAAAAGTAGAGAGGATTTGTTAGCTATAAAAGCTGATAAAGGGGGCGCAGTAGTCCTTATGTATAAGGATATGTACCTGTCTGAAGCCGAAAGGCAACTTAGTGACAGGTCTACCTACACGCCCTAGAAAAATGACCCCACCAGAAAAAATTCTTTCAAATCTCACGTCTTTTTTACATAAAGCAGTAGAGAAAGGTACACTTTCTAAAAAGAATGCTGAACGGCTTATCCCTGAGACCCCTCGCCCCGCCACTTGGTACCATCTGCCTAAGGTCCATAAGGGGCAGATCCCACCCCCAGGGCGACCCATCGTTTCAAGGGTGGGGTCTGTCACTGAGCACCTATCCCATTACTTGGAGTGGTTGCTCAGTCCGATGTTGACAAGCATCCCAGCATACATTAAGGATACTCTTCACATTTTACAAATGATCGAAAGATTAAAGTGGGAACCTAGTTGGCATCTGTGCTCTATTGACGTAGTCAGCCTGTACACCCGTATCCCACACGATACAGGTGTACAGGCTGTGAAGGAGAGTCTTGTTAGGTCTGACAAATCACCTGAATTTGTCAATTTTTTAACCAACGCCTTAGCTTTACAAACAGTACATTCAAGTTTGGTGACCAGTGGTATAGGCAGGACACCGGGACCCCGATGGGGACCCCGGTGTCCTGTACCTATGCCAATCTTTTTCTGGCAGAATTTGAGAGTCGATATATATACTCTTCTACTAATCCATATATTGGTAGTATTAAATTTTACTCTCGATACGTAGATGATGTCCTATTGGCTTGGACAGGGACTGAAGCACAGTTTCAAGATTTTGTCGCTTATTTGAACATGACTAACTCGATGAATCTGTGTTTTACTTCCTTTTTTGGGGGGTCATCAATTGAATTTCTAGACTTGAGACTAAAGGTTGAACACGACAAAGTAATCAGCGAAGGATTCAGAAAGGAGTTGTCCAGGAATACCATTCTTTACTACGCCAGCTCGCACCCGAGCTCGGTGAAGAGGGGGATTCCTTATGGACAGTTTGTTCGGTTGAGACGTAACAATACCTTAGATACCATGTATGAGAAACAAGCAGATGAGCTCCAGATTAGACTGCAAGAAAGACAATACCCATTACAACTAATCAAGGAAGGTAGGGTCCGGGCCAAGAAAAAGAAAAGAGTACATCTGTTAAATAATAAAGCCACCAAACAACCCAATCCTGAACATAAACGCTTTACTTTTACTTTTCAAAATTCTCCAATCAATCAAGTGTTAGAACGTGCCATTAAACATAATTGGCACATTGTAGAAAGTGATTTAGATCTTAAATCTGTAGCAAGTAATAAATCTCTTATTTCCTTCAGAAAGAATAGGACCTTAGGTGACGTTTTAAAAAAACACGACAGTTTTGAGAATAAAAGAGAACTCACATGGCTAGAGAAGTCTACCCCGAAAGGGAATTATGCATGTAAGTCCTGCAATTTTTGCAGGTTTAATGCAGAATTAAAAACCATGAGAATGGGTTCCATTACACATACAGTGTCTGACTTAATTACGTGTAGGACTAAGCATGTTGTCTATCATGCCCCCTCCCGTAGGCTTGCATTGAGGGGCGGAGCGTGACATCACATGGGGGCGGAGGCCCTGCGGTCGACCGTGATCAGACCCGGAGCGAACACGCTCCGGGGACTGATTACAAACGGGGTGCCGCATGCATGATAACAGGCGTCCCCAGCTGCGGGACTCCCGCGATCAGGCATCTTATCCCCTATCCTTTGGATAGGGGATAAGATGTGTAAGCACCGGAGTACCCCTTTAATTGTAGGAGAAAAAGAAGAGTATTACTGTTCTCAAGCTAAATCTTGTAAATGTGTGCATATGTGTTAGTGAGAACGGTTGGGGCAATGAGTGCTAAAGAAATTCATTTCAAATTATTTATGTTTATTATTTCATAAAAAAATGCACATCCATCAGTGCTTTATGTATGGTGTCTGCAGGGCCCATGCAGATCACCCACAAAGCACTGTAGAGTAAATGTTTTTGAATTAAATCTAAAAGATATGGTGCAAAATATGTACACCGCTGGCTATGAGCCTGTATACTGTGGAGCGGTATGTGTTTTCTGCAATGAGTATATATTGTGGAATTTGTTAGTATACCATGTGTACGTGGCTACTGGCAGTTAGCATATTTAAATATACAGGTAAAATAGGTAAAAATATGTAGTATATAAACCTCTTTTGTTATGCCAACATTCAGGATGACAATTATAACTTATAACAGTTAGCTCCTTCTGGGTAAACAATTTGCTGACACAATATAAGTCCTGGTGTCTGCAAAAATGGATGATGGCTTTGAGGTTGCTTAATAACGTGTGTGCACACTAAGGTACACTAAGCCTGTAAATAAGGAAAGTCATTGTATGCCAACTCCAGAAATGCTGTGGCGTAAAAGGACAGTATACTCCTGTCTTCTGTAGAGATTATTGCATTGGCGCTGCGCCGTTCCTTATGAGTTCGGAGAGAAAGTTGCATATATTTAGTGTGATGGGTGTGCGCTGCTCACCCGATGTGCTAGTTCTTATGCATACAGAAGAAAAAGTTATGCTGTACATACAGTTATTAGGTGTGCACTGCTCACGCTGTTCACCCGATGTGCTGATCTTTGCAAGTGTGGAATAAAAATTATGCTATGCATACAGTCATTATAATAGGTGCACGCTGCTCACCCAATGGAGATCCCACGTAGTTCTCACACTTACCCGTCGTAAGCTCAAGCTGGTCTCCTCCTCACTGTCCGGCTTGTGGGGGTAAGATCGCGACGGGCCCAGGGAGGGAGAGATCAGGTGGTGGAGGTCTGTCGCTGGAAGAAGATGACGTTTACAGAGGATGATCACTCTCCAGCTTATATGAAAATTCAATTGTGCTTCTTGATAGATATAAGCGGCTATGTGCTCCTGATATGGTGGTGTACTGAGTAATTTGGCTAGACGCGTTTCGAGACTTCCTTAGTCTCTTTTTCAACAGCTGCTGATGTAGTTTGAAAGCCCATTCTCAGTCTTCTTATATGGTCTGCAAGTGTGTGATTGATTGTTAATAAAGCTCTGCAAAAAATCCTAACTGGACCAGAAAACCAGAAATGGTCCAGGGGGATTGAACTTTGTATATACACATGATAGTATGCGATGCAGTATAAATAAATAGAATATAATAGAATGGATTAAATACAATAAGTAGAAATTTAAGGTGGATACTCTGAGGTCTTATAATGATCATTATATTAAAATGAAATCTAATGCATAAAAATAAAATAGGTAAAATGGTACAAAATATAATTGGCATGAAGAAAAACTACTAATGTGGTTTGTGATACAGATTATAATGTGTGTTCAAATTATTGGTGTACGGTCTAATATATTAAAGACATATACGGTAGAGCCGATAAATAAATGAGTAGTGTAATATGTATTTTCTAGTGGATATATATGGATATAAGGTTGTAGAGTATAGAGCATATTGGAAAATTTTATATATATATATATATATATATATATATATATATATATATATATATGAAAAAAGTAAATAAAAAAATAAAAAAAGTAAATAGACTATAGTGTTGGAATGATGTCTGCACTAGATATTCCAGAGATACAAGAAAGTGTTGTGTGAATTATTTTTGGGGGTCCTTATAGGAACTTTTGAAGAACTCTTTTAAAGAGCGGGAATAAATAGGGGAGGGTAGACCTGCATGCGGGAGTTGTTCTGGCACTGATTACAGTCTGGCTCTGACTCCTTGTGCTGGGGGAGGTCTGTCTCCTACAATATAAACAATTTCAAGTTCTGTGTTGAGACCTTTCGAAGTCAAAATTTCCATTTTGACTTCCGGTTCCGGCGCAGGGGATGCAGGACGTGTAGAGAAGGAGCTCCCGTCCCGCGGCCCGTAACTGCCTCTTATCCGCACGAACCGGCGACACAGGGGGCCACGCCACTCACCCCCCGGACTTCCGCACACCCGGTGAATGGACCGGTACCTTCAGAGGGGAGGAATGTCCGCTGGACAGCCACCGGAGCCGCCCGCATCGCACAGCAGTAGCGCGCCCAAGATGGCCGCCACAGCATCAGCGCTGCCTCAGGAGCCGCCCGCGCTGCGACCTCGAGCGCCGGAGAAGGCCATAGTACCCTCACCTCTGACCCAAGCACAATTACCGCCACTCAGGATGATACAGCCGCAATAGAAATGGACACTGCTGACACCCCACTTCAGGCTGTCACCTCAGGATCCTACCCAGCTTCCTCCTGGCAGGGGCAAGCCGAGCTGCAGGTCAGTGTTCACAGTGATACCTACTCTGGCTCTTTGCAAATAGACTATCAGCGCCTGGCCCTAGAGATGTCCCAACAGATGACACCCAGTATGAAAGCTATAGTGGAGGATGCCCTAAAAAATGCACTACAGCACTTGCAACTGGAACTGTCTGATCATACAGCTAGACTGGGGGAAGTTGAACGGAGGGTCTCCTCCTTAGAAGACAGTGATATGAAAGTTTCCAACAAGGTGCGCTCTGCTGAGCTGGAAATTACTTGATTATCTGATAAAGTTGAGGACCTAGAAAATAGGTCCCGCCGTAATAATTTACGCATTGTTGGGGTCAAAGAGTCAGTGTTACAGCAAGATCTCCAAAGGTTCTGTGAGAGGGACCTGCCAAAATCCCTAGGCTTGCCTCACCCCTGTTGGGTGGAACGTGCCCACCGAATTGGACTGACCCCTATGTCATCTCAAAGGAACACTGACCCCCTATCTCATCGTCTTCTAGACTTTAATGACAAAGTCGACTTGCTGCAGGCTTATAGGCGTCTGTCACAACCGCTAGTAGTTCAAGGAATGCGCCTATTGTTATTTGAAGACTTTTCAGTGGAAGTCGCTAAAAAACGAACAGCGTTTAATGCTATCTGCACGTCCCTCCACAGACGTAACCGCCGCTTCCAATTGCAGTACCCGGCTGTCCTGAGAGTGTTTAATGCAGATGGATCTTCTTCAACCTATAATACCCCAGAGGCAGCCGAAGCCTCCCTGAACTTATCGAGTTCCCCCTTCAGGGGCCGCACCCCGCAGCCGGTCTCGCTCACCCAGAGGAGATAGGACCCCAAGGTACCAGCCAGGAATGACTCTTACTCACCTGACCCAGCAGGACGTAGGAAGCGTCCACGCTCACCCAGACGACGCAGAGGAGACAGACAACCATCCCCAGACTGATCTTAGAGGTGCTGGATATTTGAGTGACTCTACGGCGGGCATTGCAATGCTTTCACTGGTCAGATCGCTCTATTGCATATTATGTCTGATGTGGTCTCCAAGTGTGGTTGTCTAACGAATAGTAATTATTTCTCTGGATATTGATTCCCTAACTCAACCCCCACGCCCCTCTCCTTACCCCTCCCCCTCATTTTCCTTTCTGTTCCCCGTCTGTGTCTACCGTCTCCCTCCCCTCCTCTCCCCCTCCTCACGCACCTCCCCTCACCCACCTACCTCCCTCCCCCGCCCCTCCCCTTACATTCACTCTGTTCCTTTCTCCTTTATTTCACCCCAATCATATCTGTGTCTCACTGTAATGTCTACTTGTGCCGAGGGCAGTAGGTTGCTGCTTTGACTCGCCGACAGGTGGGGCCGTGGGAGGGGAGGTGTTTGAATGGAAGTTGCTTCTCATTCTATGACCGCTTATATGTCATATAATGTTTGAACCTGCACCGCCTGAAAAAAGGGAGTCCACTACCCTATTGGAATGTGCCCTACTTGCCCGAGTGGCACACTCAGGGTTTATTTTTTCCACCATAGTACCTATGATTGCTATGTTATGCGTTATTTACACTGTTTTGTTACTGTTCTTTTCGCATGTATCTCGCCCATGGCATACAAGATATGAAGTCCGGGAGGCCCGCTCCAATGCTGCTGCACCTGGTATCTGCGCCCACCACATACTCCAGTTATTTTTACACCTGCACTTCGATCATCTTATTTAAGGTATCATGATTACACTCATCTCTTGGAACGTCAAGGGTCTTCGTTCCCCACACAAACAAAGGCTCTTGCTACGTTATCTCAAAAAACATCACCCTGACATAGTCATGTTACAAGAGACTCACTTGTCTCAGCAAGACTTTTTCAGGATGCGGCACCAGTGGGTCGGACATGTTTATGGATCTCCTACAGTTGACGGCAAGGCTGGGGTGATCACCTTAATGCATAAATCTTTCACTCATACACTACTCTCTCAAACTGCCGATGAGGAGGGCAGGCTCTCCCACCTACAGATTGACCATAATGGGGAGGTCTATAGTCTGTATAATGTTTATGCTCCTAATGGGGAAAATAAGAAATTTTTTGAGGGTCTCCGAGATACGATGTTGACTGATGGCACACCTTATAGGATATTGGGGGGGATTTGAACACGGTTCTAGATCCCCTGACGGATAGAAAGGGTCGCTCCCCGGTACAATCAACCCCTAGACAACGTGACTGTGTGCTACCCGACTTCCTGACTAGCCTAGCCCTGACTTCCCACCCGGATGATAGGGAATTTACACACTTTTCTTACATCCACCAGTCCTGGTCCCGGATAGATTGTATCCTAATGGACCGACGACTTAGCGAGCGCATTGATAAGGTGACTATAAGTGAATTAGTGATTTCTGACCATGCCCCGGTGATCCTTTCCCTACTTCCCACATATCCGAAGGGCACTGATATTCTCTGGCGCTTCCCAACATTTATGTCTAGAGATGAATCCTTTATAGAACTTCTTCAGGCATGGTGGCTGGAGTTTGCAAACGATAACAGGTCCCACCGCTCTAACACAGGGCTATACTGGGAAACAGGCAAATCAGTACTGAGGGGGAGATTAATAGCTCATTTCTCAGCTCTTAAACGTACTGCTTCTACCAAATATACCGAGGCTAGCGCTAATCTTCAACGTGCCTATGCCGGATATCTACGTACCCCTACGGATGCAAACAGAGAGGATTGGTTACAAGCCTGTACACAATTCGAATTATGGCTGGATAGGAAGGAACGATTTCATCGTTCCCATTATGAAGCGGATTTATTCCACCATGATAACAAGGCGGGCCGCCTGATGGCCAGGTTAGCAAGAGGTCGCTTCGGACCGACCCCTCAAACTAAGCTGAAAGATGGATTGGGTATACTTCAAAGTGACCCTCACCAAATTAACAAAATTTTCGCACAATTCTATAAAGACCTTTATAGGGACTCACCCTCTGACTCTTCCTCAGGTAGGACGTTCCTAGATTCGTTGGAGCTTCCACACTTGGTAGAGAGTCAGAGGGAACTCCTCAATGCACAGGTTACGGAGGAGGAAATTCAGTACACCATAAAATCCCTACAAAACGGTAACGCCCCGGGACCTGACGGATATACAGGGGAGTTCTACAAAGCACTCCTGCCACAGGTCAACCTGATCCTGAAAGACCTGTTTAATTAATTCATATCCACGGGCCAGATTTCTAAAGAGGCATCGGTTGCCTATCTCAAAGTTCTGCCCAAGCCTGGGAAAGACCTGTCTGACCCCGGATCATATAGACCGATATACTTAATAAACCAGGACATCAAAATCTTGTCTAAAATCATGGCGGACAGGTTGTCTAGACTTATGCCAGAATTGGTAGGAACACACCAAGTAGGGTTTATATGGAGGCGATCGGCGACCATGAATATCCGCGCGGTTTTAGCGGTTTTGGATCGAGTCCAACACCAGCCACGTGTGGGCGAACAACCAGCCTTGCTTTCCCTAGATGCTGAGAAAGCATTTGATAATGTGCGATGGAGCTGGTTGTGGCTAGTGCTTGACAAGTTTGGTATTCATGGTCGATTCAGAGACTTTCTACATGGGGTCTATAGTTCACCTGTCGCAAGAGTATACACACCGGGTATCCTCTCCCAGCCCATCCGTCTCTATAGAGGGACGCGCCAAGAATGCCCACTCTCCCCATTACTCTTTGACTTGGCCCTAGAACCCCTAGCCAAACATCTACTAGATTTGGCTGTTTTCCCGGGCATACGGGTGGGGCCGTCCGCGATCAAACTTACCATGTTTGCGGATGACATCCTCTTGTTTCTCGACAAACCAGCTGTCTCTTTGCCTACCGTGCTGACCTCGCTGCAAATGTTCGGTGAATTTTCTGGTTACAAAATTAACGTAGATAAATCCGAGCTGCTGACGGTGGGAGCCTCTCCACCTCGTAGCGAACCAGATTCTATAACTTACCTAGGCATAAAAATAGGACGCACCCCTGACTCCTTGTACCGCCTTAATTATCCCCCCTTGATATTAAAGATACAAACAGAGCTGAAAAAGTGGGCAGGAATACCACTCACATTCATGGACAGGTGTCATTTGATAAAAATGGTTAGTTTTGCACGCCTTTTGTATCCCTTACAGACCCTCCCCCTATTATTACGTCATACGGACATACGCTCCCTACAGTCAGCCTTTACCAAATTTATTTGGGGTGGGAAACGTCCACGTATAGCGCTTCAAAAATTGACCTTACCGAGGAGAGAGGGAGGCCTTAATTTCCCTAATATTAGGGGTTATAATTTAGCGTGTCTTTTCCGCTTCGTGGTTGATTGGCTCCACGGTACCTCTTTCCATGTGAACTTTGGCCTAGAAAGAGACTTAGCAGCCCCATGGAATCTGGCGGCGCTGCTACATACGCCGTACTCCAGATTGCCTCCATTGATCAAGCACTCCTCGTTGTTAAGGGATACCATCGTGACATGGAAAGAGGCTCGTAAGCTGTACCGTCTTCCCTATTTAGTATCGAAATACCTTCCTCTTACAGGCCTGCCTGAACTTCCGGATGGAATCACAGCAAGGACTTTGACTATATGGTCAGGTCATGGCATCCGTACAGCTAACGATCTGATGAACGTTCAGGAACATACCTGGATCACGCCTGAGCAACTAGCGGATAAATTTCACTTACCGGCGTCTCACATTTATTCTCTCAATCAAATGTACTCCTTCCTAAATCACCGATTGCGCGATCTGTCCAGGGAGGCGAATACGCATCCCATGGACGACCTCATAGGTTCGGGCCAGCGCTGCCTGTCGATCTCTGACTTTTATCCAGCATTTAGACAAACCCTCTTGAAAATGGACCCTTCTTCTCTGTTTGCGTCCTGGGGAAAGTGGATCCCTGATGACAATATCTCAGATAGTATTTTGAAGGGCTTTCAAAAACTACTCACATGTGTAATCAATGAGCGCTGGAGAGAGACTTATTTTAAATTGGCGCACAGAGCTATCTATGGATTCAATATACTCCCTTCCCCAGACTTCCCCGACAGAATAACGGCCTGCCCCAAATGTGCGTCACCGCTTACTGACCTTTGGCATGGTGTTTGGGCGTGTGATTCTACTCAGGAACATTGTACAATGATTCAAAGTTATCTTAGAGACACTTGGAACCTGACCTTGCCTCTTCAACCTCAGGTTTTCCTTTTCCACCAACTGAGACCCCCAGAAATGTCTCATACGGAACACTCAACGGTACCCACACTGATTCATGTCGTCTTACTGGTAGCTTTGCGCTGCCTTCTTACTGCATGGTTATCTACTTCTATCCCCACTTTGTCAATGGTAATCCAACAAATGAAATTGTTCTGTAATGTTGATCGGCTTGACACGGAACTACACAAAAACACTAAGACTCAGAAATTTTTTGACAAGTGGAAACATTTTATTGTTAATCATTATACAACCTCTGAAATAGCTGACATAGTCCGACCCTTCAGCCTCACAGAGTGGTACTGTTTACAATCTATGGGGAATACCTTGGGAACCCTATGCCTGCCTCAATCATAAATAGGACAGCGAATACTCCACATCTCAGCACGTCAAGTCCCCTTGCTCCCCCCCACCCCCCTCCCAGACTTCTATCTTGACTTTACAACGGTTTAGTTTGTGAAAGGCGAAATATCTAATGTTACTCTGCCAAAACTTGAGTTGATGACTTTGTGATCTTGCAAGACATCGCAAGTTTTTATATTGTTGTGGTTTGTTGAAAATTTCAATAAAATATGTTTTAAAAAAATAAAAAATTTCCATTACATATATAATTTTGGACTCTTCGCTAGACATTTTGGTGATGAAATTGCCACCCCTCCAGTCTGGATTTACTGCTTGGAGAGCTGCAAGGTGGTATCTCTTAGGTGACAGTTGTGGTACTGTTTATAATGTGATGAAAGGGTGTGTTTTTCGTATCCACACTTTTTGTTATAGAAATGCTCTGCTATTCTTTTCCTAAGGGTTCTGGATGTACAGCCTATGTACTGTTTGGAACATGGGCATTATATTATCTATATGATATTTTTACTATTGCAGGTCAGGAATTATTTGATTGTATGTTTGTTGTGATTGGTAGAAGATGTTATTACTTCTGTCTTTTTGGAAAAAGAAGTAGCCTTGCAATTATTGCATTGGGTGCATCTGTGGAATCCATTTGAACCGAATATCGTAGTTTGACGTTTTTCATGTTGTGTCATAATGGTGGACTTGGTGGTGGGGGCTATTTTGAGGCCCAAATTGGGGGCTTTGGTGAACACAATTGGTGGTTGTGAAGGTAAAGATGATCCTATTGATTTTTATGGTTGTTGTAAATGCCAGTGTTTATCAAATTTTTTTTTTTAATTTAGCAATGCACTGTGTTAAAGGGGAGTGCAAGTTTGGCTGTTTGTTGTGTTATGTTTTCTGCAGGCGATGGATGTTTATGTTAAAAAAAAGATTCTCGGTTTTGTATTTTTGTTTCATAAGTTAATCCTGTATAAATTTTTCTGGATAATGTTTTTCTTGGAATTGTGCCTTTAGTGGCTTCTATTTCAAACTGTTGGATGTGTGTGCAATTGCGCCTAATACATTTGAACTGTCCGTTGAACTGACTGTTGTTGTGTGCTGTGATGGTGATGTCTAAAAATTCAATTTTTTCATTACTGATATGGGATATGAACTGAAGGTTGAAGGTGTTTTGATTTAATTGATATATAAATGTTTGTAGTGATTGTAAAGTACTATTCCAAATTATAATAATATTGTCTGTGTACCGCTTCCAGAGGACCAGGTTCGCACCTAGGTGGGGGGTGATATGAATCCCCTCCCAGTACGCCATGAATAGATTTGCAAAGCTGGGCGGGAACTTGGTCCCCATCGCGGTACCGAGAATCTGTAGGTATAATTGGTCATTAAAACAAAAGTAATTATGGGTGAGAATGTACCGGATGCTGTCAAGAATTAATGTGATGTGTACTGGGGGCATGTCACTATTGGATAAGCAGTTGTTCATGGCTGTGATTCCCTATTCATGATTAATGGAAGTATATAGTGAACTAACATCTAATGTTGCTAGGACCCTATCTAGTTGCCCCAGTATCAATTCTATTTCTCTGATGATTCGGCCTCCCCTTAAGCGGCCAGGTGTTCTTGCGCATTTTTGGGAGCGAGTAAAAGGTTGCTATTGTTGGATGCTCATTATATATGAATTTAAAAGAAAGAGCTAAAAGAAATTGTTCGGAAGAGAGGACATTTAAGGATGAATGTAATGAGCTGTGTAGAAGATTAACATCCCGGGGATACCCCATGGTTCATGTGAATAGAGCTCAGCATAGAGCCAACAGGAGTGTTAGAAGGGACCTTCTTTCCTCCGCAAGACAGTCTCCCCCTGAAAAAAGTCATTAGATGTGTTGGCACATCGATAACGTGCTTAGTATCCAAACTGGGCTTCACCGGTACACTTGCTTTTTATATGGACTGGCTCTGTGATATATTCTGCAGATTGTTATTGTTTCCGTATTCAGATACTTGTTCATGTATTGTCTCATTTGTTTTAAAAACCCCAATAAAGCTTTACTTTGAAAAAAAAAAAACTGAAAAACTGCATAAATAAGGTATTGTTTTTAATCATGTTGACCTACAGAATAAAGAGATCATGAAATTTTTATTTTATAGCTTTATAGTCCACTGCGTAAAAATGAACCCCTACCTATTTTGTTGTTGTTGTTTTTTTAGTTTTTGTTCGATATCCCACTTAAGCTATGTGAAGTTAACTGTAGCTCAAACTTTATTTTGCTAATAACATTTATTATTTATTTAAAAATGTCTAACTTGAGGGTGGGGGGGGACTCCCAGCGGCATGACGTAGGATGCCACAGCTCTTCATCTCTCCTTGCTGCTCTGGGCTCTCCCCCCCCACCCTCCCTGCCCTCAACCCCTCTCCCGGAATGAGCTGCCCCCTGCTGGGGGGGGGGGGGTGAAGTTTGCCAAGCGGGTCCCAACAAGATGGAGACTGATTCCTTCCTCCTGGTTCCCTTACCTGATGGTGGTGGATGTCGGGGGTACCGAACCCTGCCTCTGGTGCACTGCCGTACTCTTGGTCATTCAATGTGCTTATGGACTTCCCACTACTGTTGCTCTCCCCTCTGCCGAGCGGAGGAATGGTATGGCCCAGCTGGAACACCCTGTTGAGAGACAACATGATGAAAGTGAGAGAGAGAGTTATCAGTCATGAAGTAAATATACTAGAGATACAATCATTGCAGGCTGAGCGTCATGCCGTGAGGATGCACTCTCGGATCGCTCTCCCTTCCTCCCCTCCTCCCCTCCTCTCGCTGGTCTGTGTGGACTTGTTGCTGCTGTCCTGGACATTTGTTGGAGGATGACCGGAGCTGAGACGAGCACGAGGGAAAAAAAAGCATTGCAATAATGCCGCAGACACTGGAATAATGAAAACAAGTTGTCCTGTGGCTTTCTCCTACCCTCTCCGGTGACTGGGAGTGACTGCTGTGAGGTTAGAAGGAGAGTTCTTGCAGAGGAATCTTCCCCCCTGAGGGGATGTAAAATGGAATATTCCAAGAGTTCCATGGCTGAGTGGGTCAGGGGAGCGGTGGTCACATGAGTGCAGGAGAAGGTTGCATGCGTTCTGGTGTGAAATTGCAGAACACACGCTGGGTTGCTGGGCAGGTATACTCTGCTATGGAAAATGTCTCCTCCCTGATGTAAGTGGATACCTCCATAATATGTAAAGGGTGTAACGCTGGACTGAGAGACTGCATGTGAGATGTAAGGCATGGGGAAATGTGCAGCTGAATATTGAGCTGTATGTTGACTTCCTCATGCTTAAATGACACATTATGTGAATAGCCTGCAGATAACTATGGAATCATCTCTCCATATAGGTCTGTTTTATACCTGCTTTTCCCCTCCTATATACATATTGGCTGGGAGCAATTTTTTCCTGAATCTACTAACTGTGAGTAAGCTATCTGACTATACAGGGTCTTCAAAATGCACTACAGCTGTGAGGGGGGAAATAAAAGTGCTTTTCTTTCCATGCAATTGCAGGCCCGATAAAAGTGTTGAGGATATAGACAGCAGTTAAATCAACATGCCGTCTAAAACTAAAACAAACCAAAGAAGATCTAACTCTCCAAAAAACCCGGGGGGTGATTGATAAATTTTTTTTAAACGCCACCTGTGACCCTGAAAACACGAACACGCAGCAATAGGAATATAACTTGTTAAAGGAGATAGGAGGGGGAAGCAGCTACACAAGATAACCCAGTAATTTTAGCTACCATTTAAAATAAATCCAGCAATGCAATACTTCTTTGGGTAATTTGAATACACAAGAGGGATCCCTCACTGTAGAGTTTATGTACATGCGGGATGAAATTACTAAAATGCATGAATGAACAGTTCAAATGGAGAAAGCAATCCCAGAAATTAAACAATATCTTTCCAGTCTAAAAACAAGCTCAGAGGGTGGGAGTAAAGAAGTTGAACAATTAAAATCCAAAATAATAAAATTTGAGGATCGGACAAGGAGGAATAATGTAAGATTTGTGGGATTCCCAGAGGACTTTGGAACAGAGGGTATGAGAACTTTCCTGTCCCAATGGATAATGGACTCTTTTGGGGCCCAGTCATTTTCCCCACTATTTTGCTTGGAGTGTGCTCACTGGGTTCCATTTGTTGGACCAGTACCAGGTGCTAGGCCAAGGACTATTCTGGCCAAAATATTATGCTCAGTGGACCATGATCTTTTGTTACGAAAATACAGAGAAGCTGGACTGATTGTATATAATGGAGACAAAATATTATTGTTTCCTGATTTTTCCAGGTTAACACAAATCCAGCAGGCGTCCTTTAGAGATGGGAGGGAAGTGCCTGCATGGGGTTCTTGTGTGTTTTTCTTTTTTGCTTTCTCCTTTCTATTTAGATGAAGATTAAAGTGGTGTTTTGGAATGTGAGGGGAATGGGGGACAGATGTAAGAGAATGTCTGTTTTTAATCATATTCAACATTTCCTTCCAGCAATTATGTCTATTATAATCACATGTAACGGTAGAAAACCGATATAAACTACAGAGAAATTCGGCACAGGGGATCTTACACTCACATTTTTCGAGTTTCTCCTATGGCGTCTCTCTTTATGCACATAATTCAATTGCATTTACTTTTCTGGAAAAAAAATTGACAAAAGGGGTCGGTTTATTTTTATACATTGTAAAATAAAAAATCAGAAAATATAATAGGTAAAACTGAAAAAGGCGGTGCTCGAATCCCAAAAGCAATTGGAAGTAGAAGAGGTATGTACTCACCCGGTGTATGTGGGAGGTCACAAGGCAGTGATCCCCCACTAACACCTAGAGTCCTCTTGTCGCTTATACACTGAAGCGATCTCCGTCATATAGACATCCCTTAGGGAGGGCGCAGGGTGAGCCGGAATCCGTGTATAGGAAAAAGACAAATAGAAAAACCAGCGCTCGGAGACAGTTCAAAACATGATCACAGTCAAACCATATTGTAGTAGATTATCACTGAGATGAACTTACTTCACTAGGGGAGATGTGTAAGTAGAGTTACCTTTCACAACATCCCCTTCCAGGAGAGTATGACAAAATGGACAAAAAGCCCATGGATGAGTAGGATCGGATTTATTTCGACGCGTTTCGGAGGGCTTACAGGATCGCCTCCTTCCTCAGGCATACAAGACAAAGTGGTAATAACCCCCTTATATATACATACCATGTCCGGGGTAGAGGCGTGTTGATTGGTTCTTTGCTTCTAATAAACTAGTAATTTGAGGACCTGCAGATCCGGTTCTGCAGGTCACATGTTCTGTACCCGGATCACGTGATCATAGATCACGTGATACCCAGTGGTATGCTGATTTCCTCCTAAGGGAGGAAAGCCGGAAGTTACGGCAATGGGTCCCATTCAGCATACCACTGGGTATCACGTGATCTATGATCACGTGACCCAGGTACAGAACATATGACCTGCAGAACCGGATCTGCAGGTCCTCAAATTACTAGTTTATTAGAAGCAAAGAACCAATCAACACGCCTCTACCCCGGACATGGTATGTATATATAAGGGGGTTATTACCGCTTTGTCTTGTTGTATGCCTGAGGAAGGAGGCGATCCTGTAAGCCCTCCGAAACGCGTCACAATAAATCCGACCACGTGACGAATATCGCCACGTGATCGAGGATCACCCGCTGACCTTCCAGAATGATGCGTTCCACAATGGAGCGCATACCTCCAATGCGCAAGCGGAGATGGGTAGAATGCTCAACGCCTGCGCACCTGATGTATCGAGGACCCGATGCGCTCCAGAGTGGAACGCACTGGAATAACTATGGATAAATTGTTTAAGAACCAAAAATGCCTATCCTACGGACATGTTTACACAAAGGAGGTAAATAATACATAGAGAAAAACATATTCAATTAAAAACATGCAATGATAATATAATATAATATAATATAAATAGGATACAAATGTAAAAAATGTGTATATATATATATATATATATATATATATATATATATATATAATATACATATATACATGCAGGTGCATGAAAGCATACACATGCGCACGCATATATGTATTACACACTCAATACACCCACACATATACCAACATACCCACCCATACTCACATATATATATATATATATATATATATATATATATATACACACATACACGTACTTACACACACCTAAACAAATTAAATGTATACACATATATAATCATACATACACAAATATATACACATTGATAATATGTATACTGGTACATACACACACACGCACGCACATATATATCGCACATATATATCACATAAAACACATAAGGCATATTCTAACATATCACATCTCAATCAAAGGTGTATACATGATTTAACATTGTAGAAAAAAAATAAAAATAAAATGTATATATACATACATATATCTATGTGCATATGTACACACATATGCCATCGCACGCGCGTGTACATACACACATACCCGCATTCTTTCATGTAAACAAGTAACTTTAAAATATATTTCATAGTATTTACATATTGTATAAAATACGCGTCAAATACTTAATACACAAAAGAAAGGAAATCAATACACTTGTTCTAAAGATTCGTTTAACCCTCGGGGCATTAAGGTGTTCAATTTAAAGATCCAAAACATCTCCTTATTACATAGTAGTTTATAGTTATTATTTGGAATCTTTTCAAGAGGTGTTATTCTTAATAGTGTTGGATCTCTATTATGTTGAAGATTAAAGTGCCTAGATACACTATGGAGATTAAAGCCATGGCGTATATTAAATCTATGGCCATTAATATGTTGTCTTAAACTCGTAGTGGTTCTACCAATATATCTGAGGTCACACGGACACTCCAATAGGTATATGATATAACCACTAGCACAATTAAGATAATCCTTGATGTAATAAGGTTTAGAATCAGCTAAAGGAATTTCAGTTCTCCTGTGCATAATAATGTCACAGCATTTACATTTCTTAAAGGGGTAGTCCAGTGGTGAAAAACGTATCCCCTATCCTAAGGATAGGGGATAAGTTTGAGATCGCGGGGGGTCCGATCGCTGGGGCCCCCTGCGATTTCTCTGTGCGGGGGCCAGGCCCTCCGGCCAGATAGCTGGTGTTGACCCCCGCATGAATCGACGACCGGCACGCCCCCTCAATACAGCTCTTCGGAGATTGCCGAAGGCAGCGCTTCGGCTCTGCCATAGAGTTGTATTGAGGGGGTGTGTCGGCCGCCGCTTCGTGCAGAGGTCGACACGCCCCCTTCCCACGGGCTGTCGGGGCTCCGTACAGGAGATCACAGGGGGCCCCAGCGGTTGGACCCCCCACAATCTGCAACTTATCCCCTATCCTTAGGATAGGGGATAAGTTGTTCACCACTGGATAACTCCTGTAAGTCCACACTTGTAGGCCCCTGTAATAGCCTCACCTCCAAAGAACGTGCCTACCTCCCTCCGTGGGGTAAGTTTCTTTTTTTGCTTAGTGGATACTGATGGTGCAATGAGGTTTTTTAGTGTCTTGCATCTAATAGATGACCAGTATCCCGCAGGTAAGCCGGTAAAGATATAACATACTTTGTATACAAAAGTATGTTATATCTTTACCGGCTTACCTGCGGGATACTGGTCATCTATTATCATTACTAAAAGATTTGGAGTGGAAGGAACATTACATATGGGCAACACTAGATGTTGCTGCACTATATAGTAATATTCCACATAAAAAAGGTCTAGAGGCAGTAAGAGGATTCCTATCCCAGGACCCACTTATGCCCACTAAGCAACAGGAATTTATTTTAAATTCCATTAAATTCACATTAGAACATAATTATTTTGTTTATGACCACACCCACTATGTACAGGTTTGCGACACAGCAATGGGGACTAAATTCGCCCCATACTATGCAAACCTGTACGTAGGGTCCTTTTAGACTAATTTCCTCCAACATCCTCATATAATTTTTTATCGTAGGTTTATAGATGACATCATTTTGGTTTGGGACGGCACAGAAGACTCCTTGCTGTCCTTTATAGCTGAGATCAACCAAAATAATTGGGGTTTAAATTTTACATTGAATCTGGTCTAATTTGCACCACCACCTACTTCAAGGAGGTGGATGCAAATAGCTATTTAAATTTTACCAGCTGCCATCTAAAATCATGGAAAACCAATATCCCATACGGGCAAATGAGGCGTATACAATGCAACTGTTCCTCTGACTTACAATGTTCCTCCCAATTAAAGATTCTAGAGAATAGGTTCAGGGAAAAAGGATACCCTGAACCACTTATTAAAAATGCAAGTGACAGGATTTTGCACCTTGAACAAAATGATTGTTTACAGGTGAAATCCGTCACCAACGGAGACAGCCAAGAGAGATTGGATCTAGCCTTTTTGACTCGATTCAATACCTCACATGGCTACATTAAAAAGATCCTTTCTAAAAATTGGGACCTTATTAGACAGGACCCCCTCATGGTGAAAATAGTTCCTAAAAACCCTAGATGCATTTTTAGAAGATCCAAGACACTAAAAAACCTCATTGCACCATCAGTACCCACTAAGCAAAAAAAGAAACTTACCCCACGGAGGGAGGTAGGCACGTTCTTTGGAGGTGAGGCTATTACAGGGGCCTACAAGTGTGGACTTAAGAAATGTAAATGCTTTAAATTGAACACCTTAATGCCCCGAGGGTTAAACGAATCTTTAGAACAAGTGTATTGATTTCCTTTCTTTTGTGTATTAAGTATTTGACGCGTATTTTATACAATATGTAAATACTATGAAATACATTTTAAAGTTACCTGTTTACATGAAAGAATGAGGGTATGTGTGTATGTACACGCGCGTGCAATGGCATATGTGTGTACATATGCACATAGATATATGTATGTATATATACATTTTATTTTTATTTTTTTCTACAATGTTAAATCATGTATACACCTTTGATTGAGATGTGATATGTTAGAATATGCCTTATGTGTTTTATGGGATATATATGTGCGATATATATGTGCGTGCGTGTGTGTGTATGTACCAGTGTACATATTATCAATGTGTATATATTTGTGTATGTATGAATATATATATGTGTATACATTTAATTTGTGTAGGTGTGTGTAAGTACGTGTATGTGTGTATATATATGTGAGTATGGGTGCGTATGTTGGTATATGTGTGGGTGTATTAAGTGTGTAATACATATATGCGTGCGCATGTGTATGCTTTCATGCACCTGCATGTATATATGTATAATATATATATATATATATATATATATATATATATTTTTTTTTTTTTTTAATTTTTTATATTTGTATCCTATTTATATTATATTATATTATCATTGCATGTTTTTAATTGAATTTGTTTTTCTCTATGTATTATTTACCTCCTTTGTGTAAACATGTCCGTAGGATAGGCGTTTTTGGGTCTTAAACAATTTATCCATAGTTATTCCAGTGCTTTCCACTCTGGAGCGCATCGGGTCCTCGATACATCAGGTGCGCAGGCGTTGAGCATTCTACCCATTTCCGCTTGCGCATTGGAGGTATGCGCTCCATTGTGGAACGCATCATTCCGGAAGGTCGGCGGGTGATCCTCGATCACGTGGCGATATTCGTCACGTGGTCGCGGGTCCCATTGCCGTAACTTCCGGCTTTCCTCCCTTAGGAGGAAATCAGCATACCACTGAGTATCACGTGATCTATGATCACGTGACCCGGGTACAGAACATGTGACCTGCAGAACCGGATCTGCAGGTCCTCAAATTACTAGTTTATTAGAAGCAAAGAACCAATCAACATGCCTCTACCCCGGACATGGTATGTATATTTAAGGGGGTTATTACCACTTTGTCTTGTTGTATGCCTGAGGAAGGAGGCGATCCTGTAAGCCCTCCAAAACGCGTCGCAATAAATCCTATCCTACTCATCCATGGGCTTTTTGGCCATTTTGTCATACTCTCCTGGAAGGGGATGATGTGAAAGGTAACTCTACTTACACATCTCCCCTAGTGAAGTAAGTTCATCTCAGTGATAATCTACTACAATATGGTTTGACTGTTATCATGTTTTGAACTGTCTCCGAGCGCTGGTTTTTCTATTTATCTTTTTTTAAATAAAAAATCAGGTAGTTGTTATGGCCTCCTTTTATATTCCTCTCCCAATTTCGATACAACCCCTACTAGTGCTGATTGAATTTTTGAGGGGAAGGGAACATGTTTGGGATGGGTTTGTCTCTTTTTATGCAAACTTTTATAAATCTAGAGTACAGTTTGTGGAGAGTAAGTATGAGGTGCTTATGGGGAAAATGGTGCTTCCAAGGATATCCCAGGCTCAAATGGATTTTCTGGATAGCCCCATAACAATGGAGGAATAAAAAAAAAGCAGTAAAGGAAGTCTCTGAGTCGTCTGCCCCAGGCCCGGACAGACTGTCCTTCGCTATTTACAAAGAGTGGGAGGAGGTGCTTCTTGCTAAACTTTTACTTGTTCTGAATGAATCCTGGAAAATGGGAGCACTCCCCCCCTCAATGTTAGAGGCAAATGTAACCCTTATACCCAAAAAGTCAGAGGATAATGTAAGGGATCCAGCAGCGTTTAGACTCATATCCCTCTTAAATATTGGCATTAAATTATTAGAGAAAATTTTAGCAGGTCGGCTAATAAAAGTCATACCGGAGTTGATTCACCCAAATCAATCAGGATTTATTCCTTGTAGGTTAATTCAAGAAAACATTGCAAGGGTATTTGCCAACCTGGAAGTAGATGGCGGGCCCCTCCATTCCCTCCTAACATTGGACACAATGAAGGCATTTGACAGGGTGGAATGGAGGTTCTTCTGGAAACTATTGGAGAAATGATTAAATGGATTCAACTCCTTCATAGAGATCCAAAGGCCAGTATCCTCATCAATGGTAGGCTAACTGACCCTTTTGCACTCTCTAGAGGCACGTATCAAGGGTGCCCCCCCATCCCCTATTTTGTTTGTCTCATACATAGAGCCCCTGGCAGAGCTATTGAGGAGATAAACGGAGCTTCACAGATTTTGGTTTTAAAGGAGTGAATGATAAGGTATTGTTATATGCGGATGATCTTTTACTCTTCCTCGATAATCCAGAAACAATACTACCTAAAATTATAAATATAGTTAATGTTTGGTGAAATTGCAGGTCTTAAAGTGGCCTGGGCCAAATCGTCGTTGCTCCCGGTGATAGATGGGACCATACCGAAGGTCTCAAATATAACAATTCTTAAAAAAGGGGCTACGTTGAAATATCTTGGAGTTGATATCTCAGCCAGGAAAAACTCATTTGTAAAGACAAACTTAATGCCCTTGCTCTTTAAGATTAAAACAAAAATTGATATATGGGGTAAGATGTTATTGAATGAAGCAGAGAGGGAGGCACTATTAAAAATGGTTCTTTTGCCTCAGATTCTGTATGTCATCAGAGTCTCTCCTATGTGGATACTAAGAAACTGGTTCAAAGGAATAGAAGCTCTGTTGAATAAATGAATATGAGGGCGAGGTATGGTACGAATACGGTAAAGAAATATGACCCTTTTAGAGGGTGAGGGTGGATGGGAGTTGCCGCATTTCTATAACTAATTCTTAGCTGCTAAGGCACAAGATATTAAGAACGAGAAGAATAACTCAATATTAAATTATATGCTGAACACGTTTGAAGGAAAATATGACGAGATAATAGAAGTCTTGGAAGCGCACCCAGGGAGACACATAGGGAAGTCTTTGTGTTTTTTTTGGGTTGTATTATAAGGTGTGGAATAAAATTAAACAAATTGTAAGGTGCTAAATAGTCTTTAGTTTAGCCCAATATGGGGAAATCCAAACTTTTTGGAATTTAATAAAGGAATAGATTAAGGGTTTGGGTACAGTTGGGGATTAAATATATTAGGGAAATTAGTAGAAATGGGGAGTTAATCACGTTTTAAATGCTTACTAATTAATTTCACATAGACACTGGGAAAAAAATTCTGTTTTTTCCAGATAAGAGAGGCTTTTAGGAACACATCTAATAACAATGCACTTTTTATTACTTCACATTATTTAACCTCCTTTGTAGCTGCTTCGCAAGGGCAAACTAAATCATTGAGAAAGATATATAGGGGGACATTTATCAAAGGATTTAGAGATCTTTTTTTGCTTACAAAAGTCGCACAAAAAGTTGCATTAGCACTTAAAGGGGTTGTGCGCTGCCCTGCCTTTCGGAGCTCCGCTCACAGCATCCGGAAGTTCATTACTCCAAATGCTGTGTGCGGGCTTCCGTGTTCGTGGCCGCCCCTCGTGACGTCACACCCGCCCCCTCAACGAAAGTCTATGGGAAGGGGGCGCGACCGCTGTCACGCCCCCTTCCCATAGACTTTGGTAGAGGGGCGGGCGTAGTCTAAGGAAGCGCCAGTCTACGGCGCGAAAGCAGCTGTTCACTAACACCACGCTGCAGCTCCTGGCATCCTGCGTTATGGAATTTTATTGCACCTAATAAAGACACCGTCTTCACTCTTCAAGAGACTCCAACTCGTAAGGGCCCCCCCCTTTTCTTCTACTCTAATATTGTTGTTATATATATATATATATATATATATATATATATACACACAAACTTATAGACCAAAAAGGGAACCTCTAAAAAAGACCTTTTGATTATATCAATGTTAAAATCACAATGGTGAAAAATAGTGAAATAGAATTAAATTGAACTAGAAAAATAGAAAAATCTATATATTACTAATCTATATAGTTACGGGCCATCATATAATCCAGAGAATCCAATATAAAATAGCCACAACGGCACAGATCATATATGCAGAACTCTAACTGGACAATTTAAAGATATGTAACAGTTCACATAGAATGCATAGAACTTTCTTCATAAGTTGCAATTCACACAGAAAAGTTGCAGTTCATGCAAAGTAGTCGAAAATCAGTGTATTCCACGGACGTACAAAGTTTCCATTTAGATTACTTTATCATAACCACTCAGGGAATTTTCAAGTGTACGATGTATCAGAATATTATACTCCAGATTTACGTAAAGGGTGCAAGGCTGTATCAGAGCGCAACATGTGTTATCTCATGCATAGAGCGTACGCAGATAATGACCATTGTTTCAGCTCTCTTATGGTGTAAGATACAAACTTAGACCACTGTCCACATTGTGCGGTATCAGATGTATAGAAACTCATCTACAGTCCAGACTGCTCTTAAGCTCTACTTAAGCACTGCCAATAAAACACTTATTCCAACAATGTATATTCAATTGTAGAATTTGTATGATAGCATTCAATATTAAATCCTCTTCAGAGTACAACGATAGAAATAGTGTGAATGTCCATCAGCATTGTTACAATATTTCCAGCAACGAAATATTGCTGGAAATATTGTAACAATGCTGATAAATTTGGGGTACTTAAGCAAAAAAATAGTAAGGAAAAAAGATCTAAAAAAAAGGAATACATAAGCAAACACTGATAAATGTCCCCCATAGAGTTCTAATTAAAGAATCAAGTACTGCAGTTCAAGAAACAGTTAAAAAGAAATGGGCAAAAGTAAATGTGAGATTTGAGGAGCAAGAGTGGGAGAATGTTTGGGCTGGTGCCAAGAAATGCTCCTCAAATAAAAAAGTAAAATTTTTACAACTAGAAATCATACACATATTGTATTATTCCCTGGTGTCTTTGTGGAAGATGAAATGTAGAAGTGATCATAGTAGAGCCGACTTTGTCCATCTTGTATGGACATGTCCGAAGGTGGCTGATTTTTTGGGGCACATCAGGGAACTGCTTGAAAGTAAATTTAATCATAAGGATGCATGGGATATAAATTCTGTGGTGCTCGGGTGTGACTTAGAGATGGGCATGCTGAGAAAATGTATAACAAAACTGACTATCTTGGCTAAATACCTTATTGTCTGTACATGGTTTGCCTAACATCAGCAAGTGGAAAGAATTAGTTAATTAAATAAAAAAAGTTTGAAGGGGTTAAGGGCTAAAGTTAGAGGTTTAGTGGTTGCACTGGATCATGTAGGTGGTAATGGGTGGGGTGCCCATCAGGATGGAGGGGTGTTTTTTTTTTCTTCCTAAGATGCTGCTTAAAGGGGTATTCCCACCCTAGACATCTTATCCCCTATCCAAAGGATAGGGGATAAGATGTCTGATCGCTGGGGTCCAGCCACTGGGGACTCCCGCATTATTGCATGCGGCACCCACCTGGTTTTTCACCGGAACCCAGACATCAGAACTCCGCCCCTGTGTGAAGGCCATAGACTTGCATTGAGGGGACGGGCTTGACGTCACACGGGGGCGGAGCCCTGACGTCAAGGACTTCCGTTTCCGGAGTCGCGACTCAGACCCTCCAGCGGTTCCGGTGAAAAACCAGGTGGGTGCCGCATGCAATAATGCGGGGGTCCCCAGCGACGGGACCCCCGCGATCAGACATCTTATTCCCTATCCTTTGGATAGGGGATAAGATGTCTAGGATGGAAGTACCCCTTTAATATATTAAAATGGAACATCAGAGGTATGAGTGAAAGACTGAAAAAAGTGGCAATATTCGACAAGGTAAATCGACATCTACCAGCCATTGTTGGCCTGCTCAAAACACACTTAACACTAGAGACAATTACATTTATAACTAAGGCCTGGGCTAGTCACATCTACCATTCCACCCATACCTCTTACTCCTCAGGTGTTTCTGTTTTTATCCATTATAATGTGCCATTTTTTGTTTTAAAGACTAAAGGGGACAAAAGGGGAAGATATGTATTCTTATATGGGAAATTTAGGGACAAAGAAACAATTATTGCATTTTTTTTTACATACCTCCCCCATTTGATCCCACTGTACTTTCCAGACTAGCTGAATTTGTAGCGCAATGCCCTAATGCACAGCTGATTATCAAGGGGGACTTTAATGCTGTAATGGATCAGCTCAGGGACAGGCGGTCCCCCCGTCCTTGTTGGCCTCGCTTGCGGTGGAGATGGGATGGGTGGACGTCTGGAGGGTGCTCCATGGAGATAGAATAGCATACTCCTGTTATAATGCTACTCTTAAGACGGTGTCACAAATTGATTTGTGTTTGGGGAATCATGCTGCAACCGCTTTATGTAAAAAATGGGTATATGAAGCTAGATCTGTTTCAGATCACTCCCCAGTGTTTGTTAGCTTACAGTTTGAGCATGGGGCTCACAGAAATAGGGGTTTCCCTAGAATTAACCCTTTTTGGCTTTCTGTAATTGACAAGGATGAAAGCATTTCAGCCGAAATAGTCTACTTTTGGGAAAGGAATATAAACACTGCAAAGGTCCACGTGGTATGGGACACCCTAAAAGCATATGTTAGAGCGGTTTTGTGGAAAGAAACTTTTGTTGAAAAAAAGGGGATTTAGACAGAAAGAAAATGATTTGATAGCTAAAATAATTAAAATGGAAGACGAATATGCTGCCGGATCACCAAACATAACAAATGAAAATCTCAATAAGGTAAAAAAAAGAACTGGCAGACTACATTGCCAAGAAGGCGCAGAATACCAATTTCTTTCAGGGACAGAAACAATTTATAGAGGGGGGAAAGCCCACTAACTTTCTAGCTCACATAAATAAAAATAATAAACAAAAAAAGAAATGTTGATAGAATGAAATGCCCAGATGGGCAATATGTAAATGAACTAGCGGAGATCAGGCAGCAATTCATATATTTTTTTAAGGGGTTATACGCACCCGAAAGTTCAAACTCAATTATGAATTGGATTTTTTTTTTCCAATATTGATCTCCCTAAAATATCAATAGATAGAAGTAAAGAATTGGGAAGGAAGGTAGAATGGATGAGGTGTGGGAGGGGAAAAATAATTTACCCCTTAACTCTATACCAGGCCCAGACGGCATTCCTTTTGAATTTTATAGAAGGTTTACTCAAGTATTAACCACAATTTTTTTTCAAGTTATTATCGAATCATATGAGACCGGCTCCTTACCACAATCTATGCTAGATGCCAATATAGTCCTAATATCCAAGAAGGATAAGGATTAGTGTTGCTCCCGAATATTTGCAATGCAAATTTTATTCACGAATATCGCATATTTGCGAATTCGCGAATATTTGCGAATATAGCACTATATATTCGTAATTACGAATATTCGTTTATTTTTATTTTTTTCACAGTACACATCACAGTGATCATCCCTCTCTGCTTCCAGCTTGTGTGGTGTAAAGAAGGCTCTAATACAACTGTGTGAGACTGGCGTGCGAATTGTCGCTTATGCGAATATTAGCCTATGCTAATTTTCGCATATGTTAATTTTCGCTTATGCTAATTTTTGTATATGCTAATTTTTGCATATGCTAATTTTCTTATACGCGAATTTTCGCATATGCGAAAATAAAACGCGAATATTATGAATATGCGAATTTAGCGAATATATGACGAATATTTGTCCATATATTCGCGAAATATCGCGAATTCGAATATGGCCTATGCCGCTCAACACTAATGAGGATCCTGCTTTAGTTGAGTCTTGGTGACCGACTTATATCTCTGTTGAACACGGACATTAAAATGTACTCTAAAATTCTCACTAAGAGGCTAAACGGGGTGATACAGGACCTCATTAATAAAGATTAAACAGGGTTTTTGAAAATATTAACAGAACATTCGCAGGGATGCAAACTGAAGGAAAAGATCCCCACTCCATTCTGTCACTGGACGCAGTTAAAGCGTTCAACAGAGTTGGGTGGGGATTTATGTGAAGGACTCTAGAGGAATTTGGGTTGGGTGCACAATACGTAGAACTTGTGAAGTTGCTATATCTTAAACCGGTGGCGTCAGTGTTGATAGATGCCACACCTTCTGAGCAATTCAAACTTATGCATATATATAGAACCCCTGCCACAGTAATAAGAGCTTACAAAGAGATTACACGGTTTGGACTTGAAGGTGAGAGGGATAAAATTGCGCTCTATGCGGACAACATTTTACTTTACATAAAAAAAAATTATAATTGGGATCCCCAGAGTTATCTACACCATTCAAAAGTTTGGTTGTACATATGGACTGCAAATAAATTGAACTAAGTCCTTTCTAATGTCATTTAATTATGAACCATGGGCAGATGAATCCCTATTTAAGATAGTAGCGAAAGAGGACACAATAACATACCTAGGTATTTAATTATCATCCAACCCCACTTCCTTCTTTTCTGACAATGTCAAGCACTTTTATCAAACCTAAAGAAAAAAATAGCAATTTGGGAGAAGCTCTCTCTCTCTCTTTCTCAATGGGAGATAGGATCTCTCTTATTAAAATGATCACCCTCAGTTATTATATATTCTTAATTCATCCCCCATCTGGATTACTGATTCATGGTTCAATAGACTAGACCGCATCTTGGGGAAATTTGTGTGGGGAAGGAAAAGGGTAAGGCTTACATATACAGTTTTATGTTTACATGGAAAAGAGGGAGTGCTGAACTTACCCAATTTTAAGTTGTATTTTATGGCCAGAATTCTCACATTTATCAGGAATCATCAACAGGCACCGATAATAGAATACTGTTTAAAATGCACGCATTATATCACCTTATTAAAGTCAGGTGACCCTAATATGATAGAGGGGAAGGGTTTCACATATATGGAGATTTTTAGTAAAGCATGGTTGTGGCTAAAGCACTTATTTAGAGTTGATTGCTAATTTCATTTTACACCTATATGGCACAATTATAACTTGCAAGAATTTGACAAGACTGGTCAAGAAGGGTTTTGGCAAAGAAGGGGACTGATCTGTATAAATAATTTATACACAGACACTGTTATGTGAGAACACAGCGAATTGCAAAGGGAGTTTAAATGAGGGACAGAGCACAATTTGTGGTTGATACAGTTGGCACAGGCAGACAAAATCACAGAATAGGCAAATAAATTAGCCCAGAACTAAGGATATCTACTCCCAAGGCTGATGTTCTAAATTCCCTACTGGGATTATCTCTACAACAAGTGGGTGAGGAGCCAACGCGGAAGGAGGCCATTTTGGATTTGGTATTCACAAATGGGGATTTGGTACATGATGTTATTGTTGGCGAAAGCTTGGGATCTAGTGATCACCAATCAGTGTGGTTTAATATAAGAACAGTGAAGGAGTCACACCACACAAAAACAAAAGTTTTAGATTTTAGAAAAACAGACTTTTCAAAAATGAGATTAGTCATGAATGAGTCCCTATCAGACTGGAACAAATTACATGGAGTTCAGGAGAAATTGGACTACTTAAAAGATGCTTTATTGAAGGCAACATAAAATTGCCCTAGACTTGTCAGAAAAAGCAGAAAAAGGAAGAGACCACTGTGGTACTAAGCAGAAGTGGCCAAAATCATTAAAAACAAAAAACAAGCATTTAGTAATTATAAAACAACCCAGAGCAAGGAAGATAGGGAAATCTATAAGAGTAGGCAGAAAGAGGCCAAGCAAGCTATAAGAACTTCTAAAGCACAGGCAGAAGAAAAACTAGCTTAAACTGTGAAAAAAGGGGATAAGACATTCTTCAGATATATAAATGAAAAAAGGAAATCAAAACAAGGAATAACTAAATTAAAAACAAAGGAAGGAAGGTATGTAGAAGAGAATAAGGGGCTAGCCGACTGCCTTAATGAATAATTCTGTTCAGTTTTTACAGAAGAAAAAGAAGGAAAAGGACCTCCATTAGAGAGGAAAACTAAGGAATCGTTTGATGCATGTGTCTTTACAGAGGAAGAGGTTCTATGTTTGCTGTCTAAAGTGAAGACAAATAAATCACAGGGGCCTGATGGGATACACCCAAAATTATTAAATGAGTTTAGTGGTGAGCTAGCAAAACCGCTAACAGATTTATTTAACCAATCAATGGTAACAGGAGCCGTCCCGGAAGATTGGAAATTAGCAAATGTTGTGCCCATTCACAAGAAAGGTAGTAAGGAGGAATCAAGCAACTATAGGCCAGTAAGTCTGACATCAATAGTGGGGAAATGAATGGAAACCATACTAAAGTATAGGATTGTGGAACATCTAAAATCCCATGGATTGCAAGATGAAAAACTACATGGGTTTACTTCAGGGAGATCAAGTCAAACAAATCTTATTGATTTTTTTGACTGGGTGACTAAAATAATAGATGGCGGAGGGGCAGTAGACATTTCATATCTAGATTTTAGTAAGGCTTTTGACACTGCCCCGCATAGAAGACTTATCAATAAACTACAGTAATTGAGCTTGGACTCCAATATTGTTGAGTGGATTAGGCAGTGGCTGAGTAACAGACAACAGAGGGTTGTAGTCAATGGAGAATATTCAGAGCAAGGTCTTCATTAGCGATATTACAGAAGGTCTCGATGGTAAGGTATGTCTTTTTGCTGATGACACAAAGATATGTAACAGAGTTGATGTTCCTGGAGGGATCTGCCAAATGGAAAAGGATTTAGGCAAACTAGAAGAATGGTCAGAACTCTGGCAACTGAAATTTAATGTTGATAAGTGCAAGATGATGCACCTGGGGCGTAAAAACCCTCAGGCAGAATATAGATTATGTGACACAGTATCTGAGGAAAGGGATTGAGGAGTAATTATTTCAGAAGACTTAAAGGTAGGAAGACAATGTAATAGAGCAGCAGGAAATGCTAGCAGAATGCTTGGATGTATAGGGAGAGGGATAAGCAGTAGAAAGAGAGAAGTGCTCATGCCGCTGTAAAGAACACTGGTGAGACCTCACTTGGAATATTGTGCACAGTACTGGAGGCCGTATCTCCAAAAGGATATTGATACTCTAGAGAGAGTTCAGAGAAGAGCTACTAAACTAGTACATGGATTGCAGGATAAAACTTACCAGGAAATGTTAAAGGACCTTAACATGGATAGCTTGGAAGAAAGAAGAGACAGAGGGGATATGAAAGAGACTTTTAAATACATAAAGGGAATCAACATGGTAAAGGAGGAGAGCATATTTAAAAGAAGAAAAACTACCACAAGAGGACATAGTTTTAAATTAGAGGGGCAAAGGTTTAAAAGTAATATCAGGAAGTATTACTTTACTGAGAGAGTAGTGGATGCATGGAATAGCCTTCCTGCAGAAGTGGTCGCTGCAAATACAGTAAAGGAGTTTAAACATTTATGGGATAAGCATAAGGCTATACTTCATATAAGATAGGCCCAGGGACTATTCATAGTATTCAGTATTATTGGACAGACTAGATGGGCCAAATGGTTCTTATCTGCCGACACATTCTATGTTTCTGTGGCCTATTAAAGGGGAACCTTATAGAATTAAGTTACAGAATCTGAAAATCACCTTTTAGGACTATTAAAACTACACATTTTATTAATGATATTCTAAAAAGGATCCAAAAACAAATTGTCACCTGTTAGATAGAAATAAAAACAGAAATCAATCAATGTGATGTGAATGCGTGTATATATAGAAATGTTGGGGGCTGCTGCTTGGATAACAAATGGTAGATACTGCAGGACTCGAGGGGAATGTAGGCTAGGGGAAGGAGATGGTGCCCACCCTAAGCTAATAAGCCCCCCTCACTGACCCTGCCTTTTGAGGGACCCATCTCCTTAACAGGATGGCCTCAACCACGGTGACATTCCCTCCTTGATGCTAAAATGCACTGGAAAAAATAATAAATTGGGACTGGTAGTACAACCGTGGTCAGGACAAATAGGTTGAAGGTGTATATGTAAATAAGGAAGATGGAATAATGGTACAACCTTATACAAATGTTTAAATATATACACGGTGTTTAAAATCAAATGTGATTGTGAGAACTCAAATAGTGAAAAAAACTAAGTATGTACAGTATGATTAAAAATACAGATCAACTGCAACCTTAATAGATATTGGTGCAGGCCTATATAATCCCTATAAATGCTGATGCGTTTCCCCTGTTTTGTTAGTACACAGGCTCATCAGGGACAGGGATAGAGCTTATTGATTAGAGAAAGGATAATCTCAGGTGACATTAGCGGTACCTTAATAGCGGCCATATAGCGGCCCAGTAAAATAATTATATACAGACTAATTGCATGTGGGACCAACTGATAATGGCCTAGTTATGACCAAACAAAAACACCATCTATGCCTATGCCACTCAAATGATAGGTATATGGATACTGGTTGACAATCACTAGTATGTAGTAGTCACTTTAAGCAGGTAGGAGGTGTATATGATAACAATAAACCCCAATCAACTTGTTACTTAATCAAACATATACAGTAAAAAGAGATAAACGCTCTATAACATCATGTACAACCCACCCATATGTTAGAGGGTAATCACAATAATACTCAGCTAATCCAGCCACAGGAAAGATGATGCATGCTATATCCCAACCTTATCAGCCTGAGTATAGTTACAGACTGTGCCTCCCCAACCTATTATAATGGATGCGGTCCTAAAAGACTAAATGCAAAGGCCTATACAGAAACCCCAAATCGGGTCCAATGACCTAAAAAGTTTGCTAAGATGAGATACTTAACTGGAATGATGGAGGCTTGGTGTTATTCAGTACTGCACACTTAGCGCAGTGAGGATGCCAGATGTCCCTCAGATGGGCAGGATAACTAATTTGTTCATCTCGGCCAGAGTGGAGGATATGCTGCTCGGCTGGTCTGTGAGCCGCTGACTGGTATGAAGGATATGCTGCTGGTTGGTCCGTGGGCTGCAGGAGACAAAGGCAGACAGGCAGACAAAGCAATACTCAACCAACACATATTACAAGTCACTTGAAGCACTTTCACAGTTTAGCTGACTAAAGGGGCGAACGTGAAAAAGTGTATGTTTATATTTATCATTATCTCAAGGGAGTAATGGGTAAGGAAGAAAGCAATAGAGTTAAGAAGAAATGGGAAAGAGTAGGGATAGAATTAGAAACAAGTCAGTGTACAGAGGCATTTAAAAACATTAACAAGGTAATAACCAACACAAACTTTAGAATAATACAATATATGTGCGTACATGATCTGTACTTTACACCCAGGAAGTTATTTAGGTTCAATTGTAGGATAGATTCCAATTGCCCGCAATGCAACTTAGAGGACGTCAGTTTTTACCATATGATTTGGGCATGTCTGGTAATCCAGAAATAATGGGAGAAAATATTATGTAAGCAAGAGAAGAAAAATATTATAACAGAAGCAGGGTCACTCACATTTCAGGAGGTAATCCTGGGATCAGAAACATTGAACAGAACAACGGGCATTTTGCGGAACAAGTTATTCTTATACTCTAAAGTAATCATAGTAAGGAATTGTTTCTCACAAAAAGAACCAAGCTTTGAAGCATGGACAAACCTTGTCAAAAAAATTTAAATATATGAAATTATACAGGGGAGAAGTTCTAGAAGGAAATTACTTTGGCATAACAAAATCTGGGAAAAATAGTCTAGTTTTTCATTTTCTTTCTTTTTCTTTCTTTTTCCTTCATCCTGATGGGGAAGGGAGGCATTAGGGGAGGGGTAAGAGCATACATATTAATTATTATGTTGTGATGTATGTGGTTTAATTATTTCTGTAATTTTTACTATAAAAAATAAATTTATAAACAGGTGACAGATGTAATTCCATTATATGACCTATGTAAAACTAAACATACCCTCTAATTTAATTATTCTCTTATCAATATTTTTGCTTGTGAATGACTTTTTAGAAAAAAATTATATATTCTATGTACAAAATTATTTGAATATTAATGTATTTAGGAAATGATATTCTCTATTTAGTTAATACACTCTTACTTTTTCACGAAATTACTATTTTATTGATGTGAGTAACTTAACTATACATATACTGATTGCATTTTAATTGTTATTGTTCAAAATAAATAATAAAAATGTAAATGAAAAAAAAGTTGTAAAATTGCTTTTTTTTCATTTTATGGTAAAAATGAAACTATTGTAATGTCTGTTTTGCATTTTTCAGTTGTAGTGTCTGTTTTTGCATTTTTCTGTTTTAGGCCCTGTTCAGACTTTGTTTTTATGTATTATCTGTTTTCTGTGCTATTCTCCTTGGCTAGGGAATAGTTAATGGCATTAGCAAATGAATACTCGGGTGGGGCTATTTAAATCCGAGCTCTACTACACACTGGGCTGGCTATTGGATCTACTCTCACTATGTTATTGTAGATTTACCTTTGCTGTGTTTGTTCATCTGAGTTTTATCCATGGTTATTATACCTGTTGCTGATAGATTTTAGTCTGCTTGGGTTTTAAAGGAGTACTCCAGGGAAGTTAGGAAAAATAAAAATTCCCCAAAGCCACCACAATACCTGCTCTGTGTCCAATGTAGTTATTAATTTGGTTTTGGCAGCTCCTTTGGCCCCTGATGTCTCCTAAATATTCTTTTTCCTTGCTTACAGCACATACTACAACTCCCAGAAGTCAGTGCAGCTCTGTGTAATGGCTGCCAGCCAACTACTTTCACTATATGTGGGCATGCTTACACTGCATCACACACAAATTACTGGTCTTTTCTTTTAGACTATCCTTCCTCCAGCAATAAAGCATGCTGAGTTCTGAATGGCAACAGTAAAAGTGCAGATTATGACTGAGAATCTTCTCTCACGGCTCATAAGCTCCTCACAAAGGTAGGGGAAGTGTGGTTGTACAGCCAGAGATCTAGACCAGACTGAGATCATGTGGTGTTGTCTTGAAAGAGGGCGCTAGGTCTCGCAGAGGAGACAAGGCAAATCTGAGAATGTCATTTTTCTCTCACTCCCTGCATGTAAGTGACAGCTGAAAGAAGGAAACTGCTGTATTTAGCTAATGAATGATATTTAGACAAATACATAGGTTGGTGAGAGGGAAAGAATGAGCTATGGGTTTAGTTTCCTAGAGTACCCCTTTAAGTATATTTGTCGGTTTTTAGGATCAAGTATGTCCGTTCTGCTTTAACCTTGTTATCTTAGTCTGTGTTCACACTGAGTCTTGTTGTACCCATGCTCTGTATTTAGTATTCCTGTTTAGAGTCTTGACCAGAATTCCTCCATGTTTTGGAGTTTGGCTTTTGTGGAGTTCAGACTCATCTTGTTCTCAGTCTAGTGTTCCGTATTATGTTTCTCTTTCCTTCTAGGCAAATATTCTGATCACATTGCGGAGTGTGCCCGCTGGCTAGAAGTCTATTTGGTGTTAGAATTGATGTCCCTTCATGTTTAGAGAGGGGTGTCTTGTTTGTTTCTTTGTTTAGTATCCAGTGTGAAGAGTTCTATGTTTCCTGACCTGTTTAGTGTTTTACATTCAGTTTATCTGTTTATCCCCTGCATCTCCCGGTTTCTGCTGTATACTTATTCCATATCTAGTCTTGTTCATTTATTCATATTTGCTGTTTATCTTGATTCCGGTTTCTGAACTTTAGGATTAGTAAGCTATATCGTGACCTGTTTGTATATGTATATCCTGTCTGGTTTATCTGGTTGTTTGGTTGTGTTCCCGACTATGTTCAGTATTATTTGTGTACCTTTACGCCAATGCACTTTAGTGCAGGAAGGGACCGGCACTGTGGTTGTCGATACCAAATTTAGGCCATATGGGCAAGTAGGCAGGGAGAGTGTTTCTTTCCCTGTCCATCCTGTTGGTCATGACACTATTATTACAAAGTACAATTGGTCGCACAAAACGAAGCCCTCAAATTGGTCTGTGGATGGAAAATAAAGAAGATCTCTTAACCCCTTGAGGACTCAGGGTTTTTCCATTTTTGCACTTTTATTTTTTCCTCCTTACCTTTTAAAAATCAAAACCCTTTAAATTTTCCACCTAAAAATCCATATTATGGCTTATTTTTTGTGTTACCAATTCTACTTTGCAGTGACATCAGTCATTTTACCCAAAAATTCACGACGAAACGAAAAAAAAAAATAATTGTGCTACAAAATCGAAGAAAAAACGCCATTTTGTAACTTTTGGGGGCTTCCGTTTCTACGCAGTGCATATTTCGGTAAAAATGACACCTTATCATTATTCTGTAGGTCCATACGGTTAAAATGATACCCTACTTTTATAGGTTTGATTTTGTCGTACTTCTGGAAAAAATCACAACTACATGCAGGAAAATTTATACGTTTAAAAATGTCCTCTTCTGACCCCTATAACTTTTTATTTTTCCACGTACAGGGCGGTATGAGGGCTCATTTTTTGCGCCGTGATCTGAAGTTTTTTTTCGGTATGATGTTTGTTTTGATTTGACTTTTGATAACTTTTTATTCATTTTTTAATGGTATAAAAAGTGACCAAAATACGCTTTTTTGGACTTTGGAATTTTTTTGCGCGTACGCCATTGACCGTGCGGTTTAATTAATGATATATTTTTATAGTTTGTACATTTACGCATGCGGCGATACCACATATGTTTATTTTTATTTTTATTTACACAGTTTAATTTTTTTATGGGAAAAGGGGGGTGATTCAAACTTTTATTAGGGAAGGGGTTTAATGACCTTTATTAAGACTTTTTTTTTACTTTTTTTTGCAGTGTTATAGGTCCCATAGGGACCTATAACACTGCACACACTGATCTCTCATCCTGATCACAGGCGTGTATTAACACACCTGTGATCAGCGTTATTGGCGCTTGACTGCTCCTGCCTGGATCTCAGGCACGGAACAGTCAATCGTCGATCGGACACTGAGGAGGCAGGTAAGGGCGCTCCCGGTGTCCTGCAAGCTGTTCGGGATGCTGCGATTTCACAGCGGCGGTCCCGAACAGCCCGACTGACTAGCCGGGATACTTTCACTTTCGCTTTAGAAGCGGCAGTCAGCTTTGACCACCGCTTCTAAAGGGTTAATACCGCACATCGCCGCGATCGGCGATGTGTGGTATTAGCCATGGGTCCCGGCCATTGATGAGCGCCGGGACCGACGCAATGTGATGCGGGGTCGCAGCGCGACCCAGCTTCATATCGCGAGAGCCGGCGCAGGACGTAAATATACGTCCTGCGTCGTTAAAGGGTTAAAAGACAAGAAGGAAAAAGAGAAAAGCAGAATTGAAAATTTCCTGTGTCCTCAAGGCCAAAATGGCTCCAATATGCGGAAGCTGCACTTGTGCTGCTAGTGGATACTGGGCCACTAAACAAAAAATAAGTAAATCTGGTATCGCTGTAATCATACTGCTTTACAAAACAAAGTTATGTCATTTTAACAACACATTGACCTCTCAGTACATTATATAATGTTAAATGGTGCTAATTGAAAAATATAAAAAGGCTGTGTATGTGGATAGAACAGTAAGAAAAAGTTATTACTCTTGGAAGGTAAGGAAAATAATAAAAAACAAAACCAAAAAAGGTTTTAAATTAAAATAGGAACACACATTAGCAGTGGTAACAATGGGTTAAAATACTTTTTTTTGCATCATGTTTCTGACAAAAAGTAGCTTTATCCTGACTATATTAGAAAAAGTGCAAAAGGATTACTAAAAATACAGAATTATGAAAAATCTGTTCAATAGTTTGGTGCTTCTACATGTTGCCTGGAGCCTGGAATATTTATACTACAGCATTAGGTTGATCATTGAGCTGTGGAATTTCCCATTTACCTCCAGCTATGTATACTCGTTAATCTTACATTCATTAATTAAATCATTCATGCCACCTATTAAAACCTTATGTTATACAGGCAATAGCAAAACAATCACTTTAACAGCAGAATAAGGCAGCATTTTAGCTCAATTTACTGTACTTAAACTTTGGATCGACATTTACTTATTCTACACATGTGTATATTTATATTCTCTTTTACAGGGAAAACAAGTGCATCTAATTAGATCACATAGAGTAAAGCTTTAAAATAAATATAATTTCTTGGTATTTTAACATGTAGATTCAGGAACTGCTTGTGTAAATGCATAGGCCCCCTTTTTATTACAAACACAGTCCTTAAGAGGCATTGCCTCTGTGCCTGTGGCTCTGGTCACTTGGTCCTAAACACACCAGGGCGTGCATGTACACCCTGGAGTGTTTAATGTCTTTGAAGTGAGCAAAAGAGCTATGCTTGCTTCATAGAACTTAAAGTGGTACAAGACTAAATAAAATCAATTGGTGCCAGAAAGATAAACAGATTTATAAATTAATTCTATTTAAAAATCTCAATCCTTCCAGTACTTATCAGCTGCTGTATGCTCCAGAGAAAGTTGTGTAGTTATTTCCAGTCTGACCACAGTGCTCTCTGCTGTGTAGAAAAAGCTGCACAACTTCTTCTGGAGCATACAGCAGCTGATCAGTACTGGAAGGATTACAATTTTTCAATCGAAAGTGAGTTACAAATCTGTATACAATTTACAAATCCGGCTATTAACCCTTTAGATCGCAGGTGTCAAAGTTGACAGCGGCGTCTAAAGGTGCCTGTATCCAGTCCCTGGTGGTCCAGTGGGGTGCGGGCGATCCAATACTGAGGTAGCCTGAGGGCTTACCTCTCCTGCTGCGGCAGCTACAGTTCTCAGAATGATAAAGCCTGGCAGGACCAGGATCCGATGCTCACGGTCATATACAGGACGTGAATGTACATCCTGGTGCGTTAAGTACCACCGCACCAGGAAGTATATTTACGTCCTGCGTTGTTAAATGGATACTCTGCTGCTAGACAAGTTATCCCCTATCCAAAGGATACATGTCTGATCACAGGGGTCATGCCGCTGGAGACTCTGCACCCCATCTGGTGTACTGAGCAAACGCTGCTTCATGCCAGATGACTTGTGAACACAGCCTCCTCTATGGGAGAAGGTGTGACATCTGTTCACTAGCAGTCACTTCCCCTCCCATAGACATGAATGGAAGGGGCGAGGCGTGATTTCACAATCACGGGAACCCCAGGCTTCTGTGACCATAGCGCCGCAGCAAGGGGAGTAGTACCTCTTAAAGTGCCATGATCTAAAGCATTTATGCCACTTAAGAGCCTCAATGGCAGTCCCTCTGCACAATCAGCACCCCCAAAACATATATGCGGGGTCCTTTCGGTTTTCTCACCTACTCTATGCTGGGTCAGGAGGATCTGCTGATAGAGTCTGCCTTATTTAGTATTGGCATAATTCAGTATTAGCAATCTAAGCATTGCTTATAAAAGTCCCCTTATACAGCACCAGAAAAATAAAAAAAAGTTATAGAGATAGCTAAAAGCTTTGGTTGTCGCTAGAGATGAATGAGACAGGTCTGGAGAACTTGGTGTTGCTCAGAATATTGGGTTAAAAGCAACTCACTAAACTTTCAAATGTTGCCATGCTTGGCTCATGCGAGTCTGGTAATGATGCTATTAAAGCAAAAGGAATGAGAAACACATGGAATCTTGGCACCTGAATGCATAGGATGAGGAAGTAACACTGAGATCATGTCAGGGTAGCCCAGCATACCTTGCAGTTAACAGCAAGATCACATGACCCTGGTTAGTCAATTAATTGCTTATGTGACATGCACCTCTATGCCGCTGCAGTACAGTTTTTAAACCGGAGACAAAAACGTGGTCAACCACTGTTTTGACTCCGGTTTAAAAACCGTACTGCAACCGCATACGTTTTTTTAACATCAACGTCAATGGGAAACGCACATGTATACGGTTCCTTACAGGAAACCGTATATTGTTTTTACTGTGCACACGCGCATTTGCATCCTAAAGTCCCCACCTAACATCCCTCCCATTAAAAATGGACAAAATTATCAAAAACGTATGTTTTTTTTTTTTATAAAAACGGACGGAACTGTATACACTTTTAAAAACAGTATACAGTTTAAAAACGCATATGGTTTGCTTTTTCCCATACTGTTCCATCCATTTTTTTGCCATACGGTTTTCTTTACAAAAACAGATTAAAAACAGTAAGGCAAAAACGTGATGTGAACCCACCCTAAAATGGAATTCTTAAAGTTTGAAACAGCAAAGACTCTTTCTAGAGCTGTTCAATTAACCAAACTAAGAAAGACCTTGGGAGGTAACCAAGAACTCAATGTAGCAATAGAGTAACAATCACATAGCACTCATCCCGACTTGGATGCAAAACATGAAGAAGGCTTGACCAAGCAAAGTTTAGCTAAAAAACTGAGCTGTCACTGCTCCTTTGAGCTCTTGTAGGAGCCCTTGTTGTTTCATCCACAGCATCCTCGATGTAACCTGATACATATGATCTCAATAAAAGATCTTGTTGTTTTGCATCTTAGTCGGGGTGAGTGCTACATTATAGTTACTATACTGCTACATTTGTATACTACATTTCACTGGACGTAAGAGCACCACCAGCATAATAATCCCGATGCTGAGTAGCTCTATCCTCTGCATCATCATCAAAAACCCAATGTCACTCTGGCTGAACTCCAAAGATCCTGTGTGCAGATGGAAAGACTTTCAGAAGGTCAACTATCACTACAGCACTCCTGCAGTATGGGCTTTATGTCAGAGTGTCTACTCAGTAAATTACACATAAACACTGCCTGGGGATGCAACATAAAATGTAAAAAGTAAGTCTAAACATTTTCTGAATGCACTATAAGTATGGTACAGAGGAGTTATTTGGCATTCTAGTCTTTATTGCTTATACAGTATAAACCCCATTTATAGCAATTTAGGTTTTGACTACAGTAAAATACGTGGCTCTGTTATTCTGTTCTTGAGTTGTACTCTGTACTGCATTCTGCTGTGCCTGCTCTAAAGAAACAGGATACTATAGAGACAGAATAGACTCTGCATACATTAAAAGGGAAAATTTTGGGATTGAAAAACATTCTACATTATGCAGAGTAGGTTACCAAGCAATAGGGAAGCTATAGAGAGACAGCAATTTCACTGTATGGAACCTACTGAAGCACATTAGAGAGTACTAAACACTGGGAGTTATCTTATTTTTCTTTCTTATTTTTTTTTTCTTTTTGATCACGAGGGTCCGGCCTCTGGGACTCCCCAGCATTCTCAACATTATTTTCAGAACGCTTGGTGGGGTGGCCGATGTTGTGATATCATGCCACGCCCCCTCCATTAATGTACATGGGAGAGGGCGTGGTGGAATAGAGGGGGTGTGGACGACGTTATGAAGGGGCATGGTGTGACATCATGACCACCAGCTCCAAGTGTTCTGAACATTATAGGTGCTGCCCGGAGATTGCAAGGGTCCCAGAGGCCAGATTCTCGCGATCAGACACATTATCCCCTACCCTAAGATATCTAGGGCCGGAGTACCCTACCCTAAGATGTCTAGGGCCAGAGTACCCCTTTAGGCTAAGTTTCTACTTTTTTTTTTAACCAAGAAAAACGCCAATTCTGCCGCATGGTTTTTTTCAGCCAAAAAACGCTGTGGCCAGATGTTAGCTGTAAATCAATGAGAAAATGCTAAATTCTTTTTCCCCTTGCCGTTTTTCAGTTTGGCGTTTTTTTTTAATCCTTTTTTCACTCTTTTTTGGCGTTTTTCAGCTCCTTAGCGATATTGCAAAATCGCAGCAAGTTGTGGCGTTTTTTCCCCTGAAAACATGGCGTTTTTCTCCAATAGAAGTCTATGGAAGTAAAAAAATGCCATAGAAAAACGCCATGTGGGTTTAACTTTGGCAATTTTTCAGGCAGTTTTTATTCTCTTTTGGACTTTAGCGATCCAAAAAAGTGATGGAGATACCTTTTTTAATAAAATTTTGTAGGGTACCATTAAAAAAAATAATAAAAAAGATACAGTAGTTTATCTTTTTAATAATACAATTTTTTATTAATTTTTAAACAGGGATCAATTTATGTAGGTGGGCAGGGCACTAAAAATGTAGCCGACAATTATAAAAATGTAGCGTGTGTGTGTTTTTAACTTTTTATTCTTTATTTTTTAGGTGGTACTACAACTCCCAGCATGGAGCACACACTGTTCCATGGTGGGGTAGTAGTACCTGTACTAATTGACAGATCACCCCAGGTTCCGTTGCTATCCTCCTGTATAATTTATAGATGCGGCCGGCCGCTGTTCTATGGTCCCCTGCACTGCCGTATGTATACACCTATTCATATTTCCCGCAGAGAGCTGTGATTGGCCAAATGGCACCAGCCAATCACAACTCTCTGTGGGAAATATGAATAGGTGTATATATACGTCAATGCAGGAGACCATAGAAGAGCGGCCGACCGCATCTATACATTATGCAGAAGGATCACTGCGGGTGTCAGGAGTGACATTCACTGTGATCTTTCCTTAACTGCAGGTACTACAGCTCCCAACATGGAACAGAGTGTTCTCCAAGATGGGAGTAGTAGTACCTGCAGTTAAGGACAGATCACAGCAAGTATCACTCCTGACATCCAATGCGATCATCCTTTCTATTGCAGAGATGTGGAGCGGGCTCTACACAGCGCTTGCATCTCTGCTCTATACTCCGGCCAGTGATATGAATAGAACATCACTCATTCACATTTCCCGCTGAGAGCTGTGATTGGCTGCAACCATCCGACCAATCACCATTCTGGGCGGAAAATATAAATGAGTAATGTGAATTTCTATTCACATCACTGGCCGAAGTATAGTGCAGAGATGCGAGTGCTGCATAGCATCTCTGCTATATTATGGACGATCGCATCGGGCAAAATGTCTATTATTACAGGTCCCATTACTCCCATCATGGAACAGTGTGTACCATGCTGGGAGTAGTATTACTACCTAAAAAATGCCAAAAAAGAGAGGAAAAAAAGTGAAACACACATACTTTATTAAAAATTTATAAAAATTTCGTTATAAAAATAAAAATTTTGTTAAATACCCTTTTTTCCATCACTATTGCATCCTTTTTTTTTGGGGGGTACCAAAAAAAAAAAAAAACGCCAAAGGGGCCAAAAATGCAATTCTCGCAATTTTTCCGGCATTTTTTTCAAACCTAAAAACGCAGGACAAAAAAATAAGTAGAAACTTAGCCTAACCCCTTAACGAACAAGTACGTAAATGTACGTCCTGGTGCAGCGGTACTTGGCGCACGAGGTAGAGATGAGCGAATCGAAGCTGACGAACTCGAATTTGTCGAATGTGACGAACTCGAAACGAATGTGAATATCGCTGCGATTCTATTGCACAAATCGCTTCATTAAACTCCATTTACTGCGGTGCAGTTTCCAGAGCATCTAAAATGGCTGATCCCCATGTCAGTACTAAGGGGAGGGAACGCTTGGAAGGCGGGAAGGCAAGGTGGGAAGGGAAGTAGGCAGGATGACCCTGAATCACATGCAGAATGCAGCCTATCAGCAGCCAGTCACCCCTGTGATGTCACAGCCCTATATAATCGGCAGCCATCTTGCGGCCAGCCACTTCATTACAATGCACAGCAGAAGAATCACAGGAAGCAGAGCCTGTGTGTGTTACAGCAGAGAAAAGTGCAGTCCGCAGCGTTTAACATCCTCCCAGTCACATCAGCGTTCTCCTTTCAGAGAATTGATGGCTTGTGCCGAGCCGAGGTAGAGAGTGCCAAGCCATCATTTCTTTTTGAAGAAGGCAGTACCAGCCCTGCATAATTTTTTGGAAGAGAAGGTGGGCCAGTCCTTGAGTCTGTCGGTGTGTACCAAAGTGCACGGCAGCACCAAGGTCTGGAGCTGTAACTACGGTCAGGGACAATACATATCCTTTACGGCTCACTGGGTGAATGTGGTTCCTGCACAGCCACAACCCAAACTTGGACAGGTCACGCCCCTTCCTCCTCCACGTGCTCAGCCCATTGGTCCTGTGCCTCCTCATCCTCCACCGTGTCCTCAGGCTCCACTGCTCAGACAAGTCTCCTTCAGCATACAATGTGTGCAGGTCATGCTGTTCTTCACATGGTTTGCCTTGGCGAAAGAGTCACACAGGGGAGGAACTTCTAAAAGTAGTTTGTAAATAAATCGAAGCATGGCTTACTCCACGAAAGCTGGAAATGGAAACCATGGTGACTGACAACGGGAAGAACATATTGCATGCGCTGCAACTTGGAAGGCTGAGCCATGCGCCCTGCATGGCACACGTGTTCAATATGGTTGTGAAGCAGTTCCTGAAGTGTTACCCCCATTTGCATGACATCCTAGCAATGGGAAGGAAACTTTACATGCACTTCAGCCACTCGTACACCGCAAAGCACCCCCTCCTTGAGCTGCAGCGTCAGAACGGTATCCCACAACATAGTCTGATTTGTGACGTTGCCACACGTTGGAATTCCACCCTCCATATGCCAATGTGAACCAATGGCAACTCATACGTGACACCTGCCGTTTGCTCAGGCCCTTTGAGGAAGCCAAATTATCAGTAAGGCGCCAGGATTACGGGATGAACAACATCATTCCACTGCTTCATTTCTTACAACACGTGTTGTAAACAACGGCTGTTCAGGGCACTAGAGATGTGGCGCCTACATCTCACGGCCACATGAGCCCTGTGGGGGCTGAACTGGAGGAGGAGGGGGAGGGGCACAGTGGAGCACAGTTTAGGTTTCGCCAAATGGGCGTTTTTTTTTTAGTAATCTGATAGGAGAGGAGGAGCAGGAGAAGCCACAGGAGCTAGAGGATTATGAAGAAGGCGAGACAGAGGACCCAGACATTCTGTGGCAGTATGCAGTGGAGATGGACTCCCTCTGAGTCACTTTCACAAATGGCACGATGCACGCTCAGTTGCTTGTGTTGTGACAGCTGAATTGTCACCATTCTGCAGCAGGATGACTTCTGGAGCCACAAAATAGGGGCCTTTTTTACACCCACTGAGAGGGAGGACAAACTGACCTACTACAGAGGCATCCTATGTACTCAGTTGGCTGATGCCTATCGGCGCAATCGTTCATTCTCTCTCAGGTCTGAATCGGGGGGCCCCCTGCGCTCCCCTTCCCCTGCCATGGCTGCTGGGGAGGGGTGGGGTGGCAGGAGCAGTACCAGCTCCATCTGCAGCAGCCTGAGTCTACAGTTGCCGATAAGTAGCTTTCATCACCCGCATAGTGAAGCCCCTCTTCAGCAGCAGGTACACCTGGACCAGGACCTGAACCAGAAGGTAGTGGCTTACCTTGACATGCCCATGCCAACACACCTTGAAGATCCGCTGGATTTCTGTGCAGCCAAACTTGATTTGTGGCCACAACTAGCAAAGTTTTCCATGGAAAAGCTGTCCTGCCTGGCCAGTAGTGGGCCATCAGAGCAGGTGAACTCATCTGTCCACGAAAAATGTGGAGAGACTGATCTTTGTGAAGATGAATCAGGCATGAATCAGCCAGGATTTCCAACCACCAATTCCTGATGCATGAGAATAGATTGACCATGGTGCCACACCAACACTTCACAAATATGGATAGTGCCAAACAGATTTTTTCACTTACCTTTGTCACCGGGTACTGGTATTGCCACCCACCGCACCACTCTGTCCCCGGGTCACTTTCAGGACTCCTGATGCTGCCGCTGCCACCTCTGGGCTGTCTCATTCAGCTACTATATGATTTCTTCTTATGCTTCAGCCAACTCCAGGCTGTTTCATTCAGGCACTATATGGTCTTCTCATGCTTCAGCCAACTCCAGTCTGTGTCATTCAGCAACTACATGGTTTAGTGATGCTGCTGGGCCTAGGACATTACCTATACATTGAAATATTAAAAAATTTCCTCCCCCCAAAAATGTCAAATGTCCTTTTTTTCCATAAAGTGTAAAAAATAAATAAATAAATAAACAAACAAACATATTTGGAATCACCACATGTGTAAATGTCCAAACTATTAAAATATAATATTACTGATCCCGTATAGTGAACGACGTGAAAATAAAAAAAGTGCCGAATTGCTGCTTTTTTGTCACATTTTATTAAAAAAAAAATTATAAAAAAATTAATAAAATTTTTAAATGCATAAATGTGGTATCAATAAAAAGTACACATCACGGTGCAAAAAAAGAGCCCTCATTATAGCAAGCTTATACAGAAAAGTGAAAGAGTTATGGGTCGTCAATATAGAGGAATTTTAAACATACTAAGTTTGCGATTTTTTTTAAGCGCAACAATAATAGAAAATTATATAATCATGGGTATCATTTTAATTGTATTGACCTACAGAATAATAAAAACATATAATTTTTACTGTAGATTGTACGGCGTAAAAACAAAACCTTCCAAAATTAGCAAAATTGTAGTTTTCTTTTTTTATTTCCCCACACAAATAGTTTATTTTTTTGCTTGTGCTATACATTTTATGGTAAAATGAGTGATTTCATTACGAAGGACAACTTGTCATGCAAAAAACAAGCCTTCATTCTAGACTGTGGATGAAAATATAAAAAAGTTAAGATTTTTAGGAGACAAGGAGGAAAAAACGAAAATGCTAAAATAAAATTGTCCTGGTCTTCAAAGGAGTAGTCCAGTGCAGAAAAACTTAGGGGATAAGTTTCAGATTGCGGGGGTTCCGACCACTGGGGCCCCCTGCAAACTCCTCTACTGGGTCCCGGTAGCCCGCGGGAAGGGGGTGTGTTGACCACCATCGGCAATCTCCGGCTCTGCCATAGCACTGTATTGAGGAAGCGTGTTGGCCTCTGTTCCGTGCGGTGGTCAACACCCACTATCTGGCCAGCGAGCCCAGCGATCGGACCGCCCCCCACAATCTGAAACTTATCCCCTATCCTTAGGATAGCGGACATGTTTTTCAGCACTGGACTACTCCTTTAACCCTTGGGGACGGAGGGCATATGCATACGCCCTGCATCCCTGATCTTTAAAGACTCAGGGCGTACCTATAGACCCTGAGCATTTCCGGTCCCCGCCACTCACCGGTCGGGGACCGGACCAGGATGCCTACTGATATCTATCAGCAGGCACCCCGTGCAAACCCCTGGGGGGGGCCTGAGACCGGCCAATTCAGACCGGACATTTGAGGCTATTCTGTGTCAGCCCCATTCACCCTTACCCAGCATGTAAGGGTGAGGTGACGATTGGGACGGCAAAGATGGCGGCGAACGGGGCTGGCAGGAGTCTTCTACCTTGCCCAGGTTTGGCGGGGGTCCCCTCAGGATCGGTGGTGGTGACAGGAGCAGCAGGATCGATCCCGGTGGCAGGATACAGCGGTGGCGGTCCCGGCGGCAGGATACAGCAGGAGGTGAGGCCTGTTCACCTCCTGTTGTTACTTAGCAACAACTCGCAGCATGCAAAGCCAAAGGGCATGCTGGGAGTTGTAGTTTTGCAACAGCTGGAGTTCCAACTACAACTCCCAAACTAGGTTTCACAACTAATGTGTCTCCAGCTGTTGCAACAATCAGCATGCATTGACAGTCGAAGGGCATGCTGAGAGTTGTAGTTTTGCAACAGCTAGAGGCACACTGCTACAACTCCCAGCATGCCCTTTGGTAGTCTGTGCATGCTGGGGGTTCTAGTTATGCAACAGCTGGAGGCACATTTTTCTATGAAAAAGTCTGCATCCAGCTGTAGCATAACTACAACTCCCAGCATGCCCTTCGACTGTCAATGCATGCTAATCGTTGCAGTTTTGCAACAGCTGGAGACACATTGGTTGTGAAACCGAGTTTGTTACCTAACTCAGTGTTTTGCAACCAGTGTGCCTCCAGCTGTTGCAAAAATACAACTCCCAGCATGCACTGAGAGACTGTACATGCTGGGAGTTCTAGTTATGCAGCAGCTGGAGGCACACTGGTTGCGAAACACTGTGTTAAGTAACAAACTCTATGTTTCACAACCAATGTGCCTCCAGCTGTTGCATAACTACAACTCCCAGACGGTCTGTCAGTGCATGCTGGGAGTTGTAGTTTTGCAACAGCTGGAGACCTTCACACGGGCGGGTTTACAGCAAGTTCTGTGCTGCAAGTTTTAGATGCAGCAAATTTTCCGCCGCAGCTCAAACTCCGAGCAACAAACTCATTGTAAACCTCTGCCCATGTGAATGTACCCTAAAACACTACACTACACCTACACCAAATAAAAAGTAAAGCACTACATATACATATACCCCTACACAGTCCCCCCCACCCCAAATAAAAATAAATAAAAAACATCTTGCATGGCACTGTTTCCAAAATTGAGCCTCCAGCTGTTGAAAAACTACAACTCCCAGTATTGCCGGACAGCCACTGACTGTCCAGGCAAGCTGGGAGTTTTGCAACAGCTGGAGACACCCTGTTTGGCAAACACTGCCGTAGGGTATTTTTGTGGTGGATTCAAATCCCTAATTTAGGCCTCAAATGCGCATGGTGCTCTCTTACTTCAGAGCTCTGTCATATTTTAAGGAAACAGTTTAGGGCCACATATGGGGTTTCTCTGTACTCGGGAGAAATTTTTCTCCTTTTACCCCTTATGAAAAGGTAAAGTTGGGGTCTACACCAGCATGTTAGTGTAAAAAAAATTTTTTCCTTCTCTTCTGAGCATTGTAGTTCCCCTGCAGAGCATTTGCATCCACATATGGGGTATTTCCATACTCAGAAGAAATGGAGTTACAAATTTTGGGAGGCTTTTTCTCCAATTACCCCTTAAGATTTGGGGTAACACCAGCATTTTTGTGAAACAAATCAAATTTTTCATTTTTACGTCCAAATTTAGAAGAAATTTGTCAAGCACCTGTGGGGTGTTAAGGCTCACTGTACCCCTTGTTACTTTCCTTGAGGGGGTGTAGTTTCCAAAATAGTATGCCATATTTTTTTTATTTGCTGTTCTGGCGCCATGTGGGCTTCCTAAATGTGACATGCCCCCCAAAAACCATTTCAGCAAAATTTACTTTCCAAAAGCCAAATGTGACTCCTCCACTTCTAAGCATTTTAGTTCGCCCGCTTGACATCCACACATGGGGTATTTCTATACTATACTCCGAAGAGACGGGGTTAAAAATTTTGGGGGGCATTTTCTCCTATGACCCCTTGTAAAAATGTAAAATTTTAGGGAAAACCAGCATTTTATTGTAAAAGAAATCATTTACACATCCGACTTTAACAAAAAGTCGTCATACACCTGTGGGGTGTTAAGGCTCAGCGGACCCCTTGTTACATTCCTTGAGGAGTGTAGTTTCCAAAATAGTATGCCATGTTGGGGATTTTTTTCTGTTCTGGCACCATAGGGGCTTCCTAAATGGGACATACCCCCCAAAAGCCATTTCAGAAAAACTCCCTCTCCAAAATCCCATTGCTGCTCCTTCCCTTCTGAGCCTTGTAGTGCACCCACAGAGCACTTGACATCCACATATGAGGTATTTCCTTACTCAAGAGAAATTGGCTACAAATTTTAGGGGGATTTTCTTCTTTTACCCCTTGTAAATATTTCAAAAACTGGGTCTACAAGAACATGAGTGTAAAAAATGAAGATTTCAAATTTTCTCCTTCACCTTGCTGCTATTCCTGTGAAACACCTAAAGGTTTAACACACTTTCTGAATGTAATTTTTAATACTTTGGGAGTCGCAGTTTTTATAATGGGGTCATTTATGGGGTATTTCTAAAATGAAGACCCCTCAAATCTACTTCAAATCTGAATTGGTCGCTGAAAAATTCCGATTTTGAAAATGTTGTGAAAAATGGAAAATTTGCTGCTGAATTTTGAAGCCCTCTGATGTCTTCCAAAAGTAAAAACATGTCAACTTTATGATGCCAACATAAAGTAGACATATTGTATATGTGAATCAATACATCATTTATTTGGAATGTCCATTTTCCTTACAGGCAGAGAGTTTCAAAGTTAGAAAAATGCAAAATTTTCATGAAATTTGGGAATTTTTAACCAAGAAAGGATGCAAGTAACGACATAAATTTACCAATAACATAAAGTAGAAAACGTCACAAAACAATCTCGGAATCAGAATAAAAAGGTAAAAGCATCCCAGAGTTATTAATGCATAAAGTGACAGTGGTCAGAATTGCAAAAAAGAGTCCTTAAGGGGAAAATAGGCTGAGTCCCTAAGGGGTTAAGGTCAAAATGGGCTTGGTCCTTAAGGGGTTAAATCTGTAATATGTAAGTTATGTCCTAATGATGTATGTATGCTGTTACGCCGAGCGCTCCGGGTCCCCGCTCCTCCCCGGAGCGCTCGCAACTTCCTCGCATTTGCAGCGCCCCGGTCAGACCTGCTGACCGGGTGCGCTGCAATGTCTCTCTCAGCCGGGATGCGATTCGCGATGCGGGAGGCGCCCGCTCGCGATGCGCATCCCGGCTCCCGTACCTGACTCGCTCCCCGTCGGTCTTGTCCCGGCACGCGCGGCCCCGCTCCTTAGGGCGCGCGCGCGCCGGGTCTCTGCAATTTAAAGGGCCACTGCGCCACTGATTGGCGCAGCAGGTTTAATTAGTGTGTTCACCTGTGCACTCCCTATTTATACATCACTCCCCCTGCACTCCCTTGCCGGATCTTGTTGCCATTGTGCCAGTGAAAGCGTTTCCTTGTGTGTTCCTAGCCTGTGTTCCAGACCTCCTGCCGTTGCCCCTGACTACGATCCTTGCTGCCTGCCCTGACCTTCTGCTACTTCCGACCTTGCTCTTGTCTACTCCCTTGTACCGCGCCTATCTTCAGCAGTCAGAGAGGTTGAGCCATTGCTGGTGGATACGACCTGGTTGCTACCGCCGCTGCAAGACCATCCCGCTTTGCGGCGGGCTCTGGTGAATACCAGTAGCAACTTAGAACCGGTCCACCAACACGGTCCACGAAAATCCCTCTCTGGCACAGAGGATCCACCTCCAGCCAGCCGAATCGTGACATATGCTATGACACTGTCACTGACACTATATTTACATAGTATAGTGTGCACATTACAACATTTACTAATTTACTAACTTGCATATCTGTGAATTTGCATAATTAATTAATTGATTGGATTATGTCATTTAGGGGGAAATTTATCAAGGTATTTAGAACCAGTTTTTTTTCCTTATAAAATGTGCACAAAAAGTCACACATGTGCAAATTTTTTTGTGCGACTTTTGGGGGTACAAGACAGGGTTTATATCCCACACTCAATACTGCCTACTAGCTCGAAAAAACTTTTCAGGTTGAAATGTCACAAAGGTTGGTAAATAAAGTTTTTCAGCTTTTATACTTTTTTTTTTTTAAGCCAGTACTTTGATTCTTTCCAATTTTTCCTATAACACAGTCATGTCATAAGAAGACAGATTTAAGAAACATTAAATATAATTACTGCTAGCATCAGTGTCAATGTATTACTCATATTATAGTAGATAATCCAATTATTCTTTTAGTGTCTCTTTACAGAAATGCCCATCATGTGGAACATCTGGAGTTGTTTTTCAGAAAATTTCTTAAGAGCATACAATTGATTTACTGTAGCAAATGGAAACTCCTCATTATTTATTTATTTATTTATTTATTTATTTATTTATTTAATTAATGATCATGTTTTCAATACTTGCAGTTTTTTAATGTCATTAATGGATTTATTGATAGTGTTGTACAAAATACAGTAACTGTCGAAACTGAAGGTCACATTTGTCAATAGTAATTATCTATACTTGCTTTGTTGCAGTTTATAAAACAAAAAAGTTTATCTCAAAGGAGATCTATCAGTACATTCTTGCTGCCCTAACCATGAACAGCATGATAAAGTGACAGATGCCTGGATTACATCAAACTATGGTTTACTCTAAAGAAGTGTAGTGTTTTAGAGAAATGATAGCTTTTTTTTTTTTTTCAAATCAACTGGCACCAGAAAGTTATTGTAAATTACTTCTATTAAAAAATCTCAATCATTCCAGGACTATTAACTGCTGTATACTACAGAGGAAGTTGTGTAGTTCTTTATAATCTGGCCACGGTGCTCTCTGCTGACACCTCTGTCCATTTTAGGAACTGTCCGGAGCAGGAGAAGTTTGCTATTAGTGTTTAGCGCGAATATTCGCAATGCAGACTTTTATTTAGCAAAATTTTTAATATAGCGCTATATATTCACAGTTACGAATATTCTTTTTTTTCCCCACAGAACACATCACAGTGATCATCCCTCCCTGCTTCCAGCTTGTGGTCTAAAGAAGGCTCCAATACTATTTACTGTGTCAGGCTGGGTTCACACTACGTTTTTGCCATACTGTTTTCAATCCGTTTTTCTAAAGAAAACCGTATGGCATAAAAACGGATGGAACAGTATGGAAAAAAGTAAACCGTATGCGTTTTTAAACAGTATACTGTTTTTAAAAGTGCATACAGTTCCGTCAGTTTTTATAAAAAAAAAAAACACGTTTTTGAAAATTTGTGCAAAGTAAAAACGTATGCATTTTCCCCGTATGGAACCGTATACATGTGCGTTTCCCATTGACGTCCATGTTAAAAAAAAACGTATGCGGTTGCAGTACGGTTTTTAAACCGGAGACAAAATTGTGGTCAACCACATGCAACCGCATACGTTTTTTTTTAACATGGATGTCAATAGGAAATGCACATGTATACGGTTCCATACGGGAAAAACGCATACGTTTTTACTTTGCACATGCGCATTTGAATCCTAAAGTCCCCACCAAGACCCCTCCCATTAAAAATGGACAAAATTTTCAAAAACGTATGGGTTTTTTTCAAAATAAAAACTGAGGGAACTGTATGCACTTTTAAAAACAGTATACTGTTTAAAAACGCATGCGGTTTACTTTTTTCCATACTGTTCCATCCGTTTTTTTGCCATAAGGTTTTCTTTAGAAAAACGGATTGAAAACAGTATGGCAAAAACGTAGTGTGAACCCAGCCTCAGACTGTGGAACGCAAATATTTCACATATGTTCGCGAATATCCTCACTTGCAGAGGACACTGATCCCTCCCTTCTTTTAGCTTGTGGGCCAATGCGAATGATGCAAATACAGTTGTCAGAGGTTAGCAACATCCCTAGCAACCAATAGGAAAGTTGCCCACCCCCATCAGTGCTTTTTTGCAGTTTAATGTGGTTGTGAGAGGAGATTGAATACTGGCTGTGCTGTGTGTTTTTTTTTTTTTTTTTTTTTTTTACAAAGCAAAGCAAATTATCCAGTGAATTGATAGTGTTAGACAGAGTAGGTTAGTTTAGCAGATAGGTTCTAGTGTAGGGTATAGAGTTATTGCTGTGCTGTGCTTTTTTTTTTTAAAGCAAAGCAAATTATCTAGTGCATTTATAGTGTTAGATAGAGTAGGTTAGTTTAGCAGATAGGTTCTAGTGTAGGGTATAGTGTTAGTTAGGTATAGTATAGTGTAGGCTCTAGGTGTGTTCTAGTGTTTTAGTTTAGTGTCGGTATAAAAAAAAAGTTCATTAGCATTCGTTTTTAGTTTGTTTGTTACTGTTTAGTTGATGTGGTTAGTAGTGTCTGCATCAGTGTCTGCGTAATTGTCTTTGTGTTTGGTTAGTTAAAAAAAAAAAGTTTGGAACCTTCCAACTGGTGTGGGTGGTTTTAGCCAACAAACCCCTGCAACTAGTCACACCCAGGTGTCAGCGAGGGGACATCAGAGCCCAGTCAGGGGCTCCAAATCTGCTGTTGGGTGCCACCTCCCTGGTCAGTTCACAACAGTAGTGAAGAGGAAGGTAGGCATCCTAGGGAAACGGTGCACCAGGTCACCAGGGAGACCAGCGTCAGGGGCTCCACTGATAATGGCAGCAGGAGGAGTAAGCAGCAGCAGCCAGCTCCACCTCTGCGCACTGAGCCCGAACAGGTGCAAGTCAGCACCACCCCATCTGACAGGAGGTCAGTGCGTAAGTCACCTGTTTGGGCTTACTTCACCATGGCAGCTGATGATGCTGCTATAGCCATCTGTCAGCTGTGCCATGCCAGGGTGAGGAGAGGGAGGTCTGTGGCTTGGCTGGGTACCACTGCCCTTACCCAGCACGTGAGAGTCAACCACTGACGGGAGTGGGAATAGATGCGGGGTGGTGGTAGCAGCGCCACCAGCAGTGTGCAGAGGACAGCAGCTCCTGCCACTGTACTGCAGACACCCCAACTCCTTCCAACCATGCATTCCCACTCCCCCGCTCCCTCTTGTAGAGGTACTGGTACTGGCATCCAGACCTCTGCCTCCACTGCACCCTCCTCTATGTCTTCCACTGCCATCCGGTGCCAGCCATTGGTTGCCGACGCATTTGAACACATGACGCCCTACCCTCCCGGGGACCGACACATGCGTTCACTCAATGGACTACTGGCAAGGGTTATCGCTCAACATCTGCTGCCCTTCAATCTTGTGGGCAGCAATCCATTCAGGCAGATGTTGGAGCAGGCCCAACCCTGATGGCATGTCCCCATTTCTTCACCAGGACCGGGTACCTGCCCTACACCGGCACATTGTGCTGAATGTATCCTTGTTGCTGGATCACGCTGTCAGCGACAGGGTGCATCTGAGAATGGATGGTTGGACCAGCAGACATGGGCAGGGACAATATCTTAGTTTCACCGCTCATTGTGTTTCCCTGCGAGGCTCCTGGAGGGATCAGCGGCATCTGAGAACTGCTGCTCTCCTGCAAGCCACTGTCTCCACGGCTTCTTAGCCCCCCCCCCAGCAAGCGTCCCCATAGCTACGCAGGTGTGGGGCACGTGCGCTGCCAGGCCATGCTCCAGCTTGTGAGCTTAGGGGAATGGAGACACACTGGACCTGATGTTCTTGCCGCACTACAGGCTCAGGTCCAGAAGTGGCTGACACGCCGCAGGCTAGAGGCAGGTATGGTTGTCGGTGACAACAGCAGCAACCTACACACCACCCTCCATGCTGGCTGTCTCACCTACATGCCCTGCCTGGCACATTTCATCAACCTTGTGGTACAGAAATTCCTGTGCACATATCCAAGGTTGAGTGACATGGTGCAAAGGGTACGGAGGATTGCCAGCCGCCACATCCCTATCCAAACGTCAGCGGAACAAATGCCTGCCCAGTGTGACATGGTGGAACTCCACCCTCCACATGCTGGAGAGGTTGTGGGAGCAGCGACGGGTGGTGAGGGAGTACCTGCTGGAAAAAGGCACTCCAGGGCCATCACACCAACACCCCTAACATCACTAATTTGGAGTGGGAACAGATACAGCAGGTCTGCCATGTGTTGGCCTCATTTGAGCAGACGACCAAGATGGTCAATGGGGAGCATGTCGGCCTCAATGACGTGCTCCCCATAGTGTTCCTGCTTTAGAGGACACTAGATCGCCTGCTAGAGGCTGGGGAGAGTGCCTTGGTGGAGCAAGAGGATGCAACACTGCTCCACCAAGACCAGGCCCAGGACGAGTAGGAGGAGCAGGAAGAATCTGTTAAAGTCCAGGAGTCTGGGCCTGGTCAGGAGGGAAAGCCGATGTTGGGGACACCGTTAGTCTGGGGGTGGGGCAGCTTCCACCAGGAGCAGCAGGAACAGCAGCAGGAGGAGCAAGAGGTCATTGTCCCGGGCAGCCATGAAGAGTCACAGCAGGCTGTCCTCTTCCCCATGGCTGTCCACATGCTGCAATGCCTCAGGAGGGACTCCGGATCAGGGACATTAAGGAGAGGCATGAGTATTGGGTGGCTACCCTTTTAGACCCTCGCTGCAAGGGGAAATTGGAGAAATTCTAGCCAGCCGGAGGCAGGACCGAATGGATGAACTGCAGTCCTGTCTGATCAGACTCTGTGGAAAGACTCCCATTCATAAAAATTGGGAGTCCTGGATCGGCGGCGACTTCTTGGCGCTGAGGGGTCCCTTGTCAATCCCTCTCCTTGGCGCTCCCTCCAATAAAACCGTTGTTTTTTTTTTTACTTTTTATTTTATTTATTTATATTTATTTTTGTATGTATCTATGAATTTATTCATTTTTTGTAATCATGGATGAATGTCTTTATTTTTACATTTTTATTTGTTTTTAATCATTGATGAATTTATTTATTATTTTATTGTTTAATTTATTTATTTATATATGTATGTATATATTTATATTTATTTTATTTCTGTATATATTTTTGTTTATATCTATAAATGTATTTATTTATTTATTTTTGTAATCACGGATGAATGTCTTTTTTTTAATTTGCTGATGAATTGTTTTCTGTTTTTAATCATTGATGAATGTATTTATTTATTAGTTTATTAATTAATGTATTTATATATTTCTGTATATAAAATTTTATTTATTAATTTATCTATTGATTAATTTATTTATATTTTTATCAATCAATGAGTTTATCGATTTTTCCAATAATTTAACATCTTATTTAATTATTTAGTCAACACGCCACACACACCGACACTGTCATACAGCATAGCGGAGTTTGTAGTATGTTCAAAAGGCAATGTTTTCATGAACTTAACGGATCTTATTGTCGACAGAGATGAAGCAGAGCTGCATTCGTTTTGTGGATTATGTTTACCTGCAGTTCTTTGTATTGGTGAAAAACATAAAAATATCAAAAAAAGAATGCACACGTATGAACCAAATAAATATTTATAACAAATGTATATTATCAAAAAAATACAAACACGCCTCTAAGGCAACACATTCAGCTGCTTCTGGAGGTCCAGCATCTTCTGTATTCCCTTTTGGTGATGCTCCTCCACCTTACTAATCTTTTTCTCCAGAAGCCACTGCTGCTGCTGAATCCTCCTTTGCTGGTTTTTAAGATCACTTTTTATTTATTTATTTTTTATTCAGAGAGAACTGTTAGGATTGAAAACATTTTTAATAAAAATACTTTCAATGAAGATTAAGATGTAATTACTGCATTATGTATAGAATTTGTTAAAGCACTGGCAATTTACATTACAATTCATTAGTTAATGGTATTTATGATGATTATATAGTTGGTTAGTTAGTGTTAGTGCAGAATAGTTTAATGTTATTTATAGAGATGATCGAATCAAATCGGATTTTTAGATCTTTACAGCAGCGAATCAATTCAACTGAATCCCACATCACTGCAGGCAGGCAGATAGACAGGAACAGTAGAGAGAGAGAGTACACTTCATGTTGCAACTGTACTGGGGTGTACTCTGAAGATAATAGGGGCCAGTTAGTGTGAGCACTAAAATACCTAGTCACCTGTTTTTACACCTAATTCAGGTGTAACTGTACTGGGCATATTTTCCTATCCTAAGTGTAATATGCACAGTAAAGACAAAAAACAGTGTGTGCTGCTCACAGCTACAAAGTTCCAAGGCTAGTTTGTATGTTCCCCTTGGTGCTATTAAAAAGATTAGATAAATAAAACCAAAATCCCAAACCTCCAGGACCTCACCAGAGATACTGGTGCATGAGTGTGGCATAAATAAATAAAGGGAACACTAAGATAATACATCATAGATCTGAATGAATGAATGAATGAATAATCATATGAAATACTTTAGTATTTACAAAGTTGAATGTGCTGACAACAAAATCACAAAAAAACTATCAATGGAAATCAAATTTATCAACCCATGGAGGTCTGGACATGGAGTTACACTCAAAATCAAAGTGGAAAACCACACTACAGACTGGTCCAACTTTGATGTAATGTACTTAAAACAAGTCAAAATGAGGCTCCGTAGTGTGTGTGGCCTCCACTGGCCCGTATGACCTCCCTAAAATGCCTGGGCTGCTCCTAATGAGGTGGCGGATGATCTCCCGAGGGATGTCCTCCAAGACCTGAACTAAAGCATTGGCCAAATCCTGGACAATCTGTGGTGCAACGTGGCATTGGTGGATGGAGCGAGACATGATGTCCCAGATGTGCTCAATCGGATTCAAGTCTGAGGAACGGGTGAGCCAGTCAATAACATCTGCTGACACACTGCTGACACACTCCGGCCACATATGGTCTAGCATTGTCTTGCATTAAGAGGAACCTAGGGCCAACCGCACCAGCATATGGTCTCACAAGGGGGCTGAGGATCTTATCTCAGTATCTAATGGCAGTCAGGCTACCTCTGGAAATCACATGGAGGGCTGTGCGGCTCCCCAAAGAAATGCCACCCCACACCATAACTGACCCACTGCCAAACCGGTAATGCTGGAGGATGTTGCAGGCAGTAGAACGTTCTCCACAGTGTCTCCAGACTCTGTCAAGTCTGTCACATGTGCTCAGTGTGAACTTGCTTTTATATGAGGAGCACACTGCGCCATTGGCGAATTTGACAATCTTGGTGTTCTCTGGCAGATGCCAAAAGTCCTGCACGGTGTTGGGCTGTAAGCAAAATCCCCACCTGTGGACGTCTGGCCCTCATACCACCCTCATTAAGTCTGTTTCTGACCGTTTGAGTGGACACATGCAAATTTGTGGCCTGCTGGAGGTCATTTTGCAGGGCTCTGTCAGTGCTCCTCCTGCTTCTTCTTGCACAAAGGCGGAGGTAGCAGTCCTGCTGCTGGGTTGTTTCCCTCCTATGGCCTCCTCCACATCTCCTGATGTACTGGCCTGTCTCCTGGTAGTACCTCCATGCTCTGGACACTACGCAAACCTTCTTGCCACAGCTTGCATTGATGTGCCATCCTGGATGACCTGCTCTACCTGAACCACTTATGTGATCAGCGTGCCAAAACGCGCGTTGGAGTGGCGTCATCCCTGCCCCCCTACATTGCTTTGCCTACCACTTGGTTCTTTGTGGGTATTACTCGTTGTACTGTATATTGTGGCACTTTGCACTTTTCATGTTATGATTAGAGATGAGCGAATTGAATCTGACGAACTCGAATTCGTTACAAATTTCAGGAAAAATTTGATTCCGATCGAATACAAATTTCGTTGCGATTCGATCGCATGAATCGCTTCATTAAACTCAATTTTCCTGCGTTCTAGGCTGTTTTAGACCTAAGATGGCGGTTCCACATGTCAGTACATGGGGCAAGGCACCATGGGAGGGCGGGAAGCTGGCGCGGGAATCAAGGTAGGCGGGCTGACCCTGAATCACATGTCAGATGCAGCCTATCAGTGTTCACTAACCCCTGTGATGTCACAGCCCTATATAATTGGCGGCCATCTTCCCTATGTTCATTTCTTCTATGCATGAGATAGGGAAAGGAAGTGACTGAACGTCTGTGTGCTGAGCGCACACAACGGCGTTATACAGCATCCGACCGCTACTAGTAGCGGTGACATCAGCATTAAGGAAAGACACAGGGCACAGTGTTTCTGCAGTTCTGACCGAGAAGGATCATTGATTCTAGCAAAACCTCGTATTCTCGTTACTCAATATAGCAGGCAGAGAGGTGCTCCATAGCAGTCACCTGCATCATAGATCTCACAGCTGTTTTACCTGTATGGAACATCTAATCTCCTCATTTTTCAGCCCAATTGAGTTTTTTCTGTTGCTCCACAAATCTGATTCTCACAAATGTGTGACAGAGTGCAATTTAGGTTTTAATCCCAGTAAAAAAAAAATGTTATGTGGTGCTGCCCAGCTGGGTCCTGCTGCTGTTCATAAATAAGTCATATGTGTGTGGACTTTAGTGCCTTTTTACCATTTTTCACCTGTTAATCTGTCTCGGTTGCTAAATTCAGTGCTATTTAACACATTTGTTTACACCTGCTGGTGTATGAAAGAAAAAAAAAAGTTTTTTCTGCGTATAAATATGCTTAACAGTAGCCTTATCATTGCAAAGGGTGTACATACAACCAAATAGTGTACTATATACTACCTTTTTTTCTGTCTCTGTGCTAAATTCAGTGCTATACCAAACAGTATACACCTGCTGGTGTATGAAAGAAAAAAAAAAGTTTTTTTCTGCTTAGAAATACGCTTAACAGTCCCCTCATCATTGCAAAGGGCGTACATACAACCAAATAGTGTACTATATACTACCTTTTTTTCTGTCTCTGTGCTAAATTCAGTGCTATAGACCGTATATATAGAAACAGATATACAACTGGGAATTGCACTTAAAAAGTTCTTTATCTCAATATTTATCCATGTACAAACTTGCAATGAGATATACAGAACATAATCACCCGGTGCTCAATGAACTGCTCAGAGGTAAATCCACTCGGTGTCTTCAGAACTCTCCATCCCAGACTTGTTGCTTGTTGGACGGTATGTTCCTGGCCATGTGGACGCTAATTCTGAGGGGGTGGGGAAAGGCTCGCTGGCATGCGAGCTGCTGGACGTTTCAGGAGTCTCCTCCCTTTCTCAACATAGTTCCTGTGAACCCACCACCACATACTTATACAGGTACGTTTTCTCGCGAGAATTCATTTCTATATATAAAATATAAAATAATTAAAACCAGGATTCTAATCGGACAGCATTCATAAGAACACATTAAAATTACAGCTTCCATTAATCCCTTTTGATGCCAGAGAATCAAGACAATGGGAGAGATTTATCAAAACCTGTGCAAAGGAAAAGTTGTCCAGTTGCCCATGGCAACCAATCAGATCGCTTCTTTCATTTTTAACAAGGCCTCTGCAAAATGAAAGAAGAAATCTGATTGGTTGCTATGGGCAACTGGGCAACTTTTCCTTTGCACAGGTTTTGATAAATCTCCCCCAATGTATCCAAAAGACTTCTCTTTGATTTAGTCTCTTCTTTACCTGTTCACTATTAACACCCTCTATTTCCTCCAATATCAACCATTTTAACTCACTTATCTGATGTCCATTCTCGACAAAATGTCTAGCCAGACTTGTCTCCCCATATTTCTCTCTATTATAATAATCTCCGGATACATTATCTCCATTCTCTATTTTCTTTTTAAACAACCTGATGGAACTTCTATGTTCATTTAACCTAATTTTCATTGCACGAACTGTCTGTCCCACGTATGTCATTCCATATGGACATTTTAACATATAGATAACCTGTTTCGGATCACATGTATGGAAGCCTTTTAATTTAATTTTATTCCCACGTGAAGGATGTACTACATTGTCACCCCTGATTATGCTGTTACAATTTTGGCATGACCTACATGGGAACATCCCTACTTTCTGTGTTCTTAAAAATGATTGCCTAGTCTCCTTTTTCTTTTTTCTATCTGCCCTAATCAAATGATTAGCTATGGTTCTATTTTTTCTATATATGAATCTTGGTTTTTGTCTGAACATACTTCCGTATTTTTCATCTGCTTTCAGTAAATTCCAATACTTGTTCACCACCCTTCTTATCAATTTAGAGTGACCGTCATATGTCGATATATGTGTAAAGCTTTTATCTTTATTCTTTTTCTTCATCCTATATTTATTTCTCAGTTCTTCCCATGGAATTTGATCTACGTCCACTGCTGTCTTAATTAATTATTTTTCTTCAAAACCTCTTTGGGCAAACTTCCTAATTAGCATCTCTTTATTTTTAGCACATTCCTCTTCTGTACTACAAATTCGTTGACCCGTATCATTTGACTTTTCGGTATTCCTCTGAATACCTGTGGGGCATGGCCACTATTTTAATGTAATAAATTGTTACGGTCACTATTCTTGGAAAAAAAGGGTGGTCTCAAACCTATTTTCTCCATAGCGTACCTCTACATCCAGATAATGAACAAGGTTTGGGCTATATTCACATGTGAACTCTATTAACGGGTGACAACTATTCAGAAACTGTAGATATATATCATCAACTCCTCTGGAGTCCCTGTCCAGATGACAAAACAGTCGTCCACATACCTTAACCATTTTTTCACATGAAATGATAATGGGTGTGCTGGAATAAACTTTTCATCAAACTTACTCATAAAAATATTAGCAAAACTAGGTGCGACAGGGGACCCCATTGATGTCCCCTGTCGCTGTAAAAAGAAATCTTGTCCAAATATAAAATCATTTCTATACAGAATCAATTCCAGCAGATCCATTATAAATTGTATCTGAGTGTTACTCAAAGTAACATCCTTAATTAGTTCCTCTTTTATACTCCATATTCCCTCATCTGTGGGAATATTGGTATACAGGCTTTTGATGTCTAGGGTACAGAGTAAAATATCTCCCTCCATTTTTACCTCATTTAAATGATCCAAGAATTAATTTGTGTCCTGCAGACTGTTCGACAATTTCTTAACAATCTTTTGGAGATATGTATCAACATATACCGCTAAAGGGTATAAGACAGAGTCGACCCCCGAGACGATAGGTCGTCCCGGGGGCCGACTCATGTCTTTGTGTATTTTCGGTAACAAATACAGAAGGGGGACATGAGGATTGTCATTAATGAGTAATTCTTTCACTTCCTTAGTAATTATACCTTGAAAAAAAGCTTCCTCTATTATACCATCAACCTCTTTTTTTATCTCTCTTGTTGGATCATTATGTAGCCTTTCATAAACAGTTTCAACATCTAATTGAGAATGTGCTTCTGACATATACAATTCTTTGTCCTGAACGAACGTTGCCCCTCCTTTATCTGCTTTTTTTATAATCACTGTGGTTTCCTTTTTAGTTCTTCTAATGCGGTCTTTTCCTCTCTAGATAAATTCGATTTAATCCTATATTTCTCTTTATTCCATTCCTCTGTTATTTCTTTAAATACTACCTTTTGAAACGTATCCAAAGTGCTGCAGTTTACACTCGGATCAAACATACCTTTTTGATTTAATTTACTCTTCAGTATATCAACTACATTCAGTTCTCTATCTCTATCACTATTTCCAAAGTACATTCTGAGCCGAAGTAACCTGCAGAACTTATGGAAATCAATCAAAAAATAAAAATTACTAACATTCTCAGAGAGAACAAAACCAAGTCCTTTGTTAATTACATTTCTCTGGGCAACGGTTAATTCAACAGATGAAATATTGACTAGGAGCTCACAATCTTCTGATATTGTTTCTTGTTGCAGGCTCTTGTATACATCCCTTCCATATTTCCAATGTCTCTTCCTAGGGAAGAACTGAGAAAGAAAAATAGGATGAAGAAAATGAATAAAGATAAAAGCTTTACATATATATCGACATATGACGGTTACTCTAAATTGATAAGAAGGGTGGTTAACAAGTATTGGAATTTACTGAAAGCAGATGAAAAATACGGAAGTATGTTCAGACAAAAACCAAGATTCATATATAGAAAAAATAGATCCATAGCTAATCATTTGATTAGGGCAGATATAACAGAGAAAAAGGAACTAATTAAGGATGTTACTTTGAGTAACACTCAGATACAGTTTATAATGGATCTGCTGGAATTGATTCTGTACAGGAATTATTTTAGATTTGGACAAGATTTCTTTTTACAGCGACAGGGGACTTCGATGGGGTCCCCTGTCGTACCTAGTTTTGCTAATATTTTTATGAGTAAGTTTGAAGAAAAGTTTATTCCAGCACACCCATTATCAGTTCATGTGAAAAAATGGTTAAGGTATGTGGACGACTGTTTTGTCATCTGGACAGGGACCCCAGAGGAGTTGATGATATATATACAGTTTCTGAATAGTTGTCACCCGTTAATAGAGTTCACATGTGAATATAGCCCAAACCTTGTTCATTATCTGGATGTAGAGGTAAGCTATGGAGAAAATAGGTTTGAGACCACCCTTTTTTCCAAGAAGAGTGACCGTAACAATTTATTACATAAAAATAGTGGCCATGCCCCACAGGTATTCAGAGGAATACCGAAAGGTCAAATGATACGGGCTAAACGAATTTGTAGTACGGAAGAGGAATATGCTAAAAATAATTAACGCTAATTAGGAAGTTTGCCCAAAGAGGTTATGAAGAAAAATAATTAATTAAGACAGCAGTGGAAGTAGATCAAATTCCTAGGGGAGAACTGAGAAATAAAAATAGGATGAAGAAAAAGAATAAAGATAAAAGCTTTACATATATATTGACATATGACGGTCACTCTAAATTGATAAGAAGGGTGGTGAACAAGTATTGGAATTTACTGAAAGCAGATGAAAAAAAACTGGTCATGGTAGCCCCAGATTAATAGAACATGTTTTAGAACAGCATAATGGAGATCCCACTAGTCTAAATTTCCTGGGAATAGAAAGGGTTAACTATAAGGAGGGAGTAGATAGCTATAGAGCCCTTTTACAACGAGAAGCCAGGTTAATCCTGGAGTTGAATGCCCAGGGAAATCTGGGGCTAAATGACCGCTTAGATCTTAGTGTGTTTTTGTAATCCTGTGTAGCACTCCATGTAATTAGTTGTTATGAATTCACTGTTTATGTTTTTAACTGTTTTATCTTGCATAGCAAGCCACCTCCCCCCCTCTGGTGACGTCACGCAAGGTGAAGGTATTTACCTGTGTGAAGATCCAGAGACGGGTTAGTCTGAAGAAACGCCCGAAGGGGCGTGAAACAATTGTCACTCAGTGTTACATCCACCGCTCCGGCGTCCCACGCCGCTGTCAGCAGACTGCCGCATCCACAATAAAGAAGCTGTGATCCACCATCCGAACGTGAGTGCCTCCTGATTTCTCTTTTTTTCTTCTGCTTTGCATGTTGTGACCTGGAGAGGATTGAGCACCGCAAGGATTGTTGGACATATGGTTGTGAACGCTGCCTTAGTTCCTGTTGTCAGTGCACACAGTGCACTTAATTGCTATACACAGCAGCTGTGCCGGTTCTGTGTCTTGGTTTCAGTCTTGATTTGGATTTTCTGTTGTTACCTGAGCACGCCGCAGTCTATTTAAAGGACAAGTGTACAGCAACCTTAAAATGGAATCAGACGATTCAGTGAGCAGTGCGTTTAAGGTGCGTTTAATGTGGGACGCCAGGACGCGGATAACTTCTTCATGGAGTGCAATAGTAAAGATATTTATCAAGTGCTGAGTGTCAAAAATTTGGAGTTTAGAGTGGCTAATCTGGCTGAAAAAGAGACTAGACTCTTTTGGACTCTGAAATCATTAAAATCATATGCTGAAAGCAATCGAGTCCCAAGAGGACTAATAAATTACAAAGAGCCAGCCCTCTATACAGATGACACCGCTTTCTTGAAAGAATGGACGAAAATACACGAAGTATACTCCCTAAATATAATGAAGCTTGTAATAGCCCGGCATGAAAAAGAATATGAAGAGATAACGGCTGAATTGCTTAAAGCCAAGATGGAGTTAAAAGTGAGAATTCCCGAAGAGCATTTCTCTGCTTTTCTAATTAAAATGGAAAAAAAACTTACCTCCATTCAGACCGTTATTAAAGACGTCAAGAAAGCTAAATTCATCCGAGACAAGAGAGACTATGACACCGACAAGGTTTTCACATATGCTAAGGTCACGAAATGCCAGAATAAATATAGAGGCCGCCGCAACAGGAATAAAAATAGTAATGATAATAAAACAGACTATTGGACAACAGATTCAGAGTCCAGCAGCACCGAAGACCCAAACTCTGGCCCATCAGGAAAAGGCAATATTCCTGGGAAAACATCAGAAGCCAGTACCTCTCAATCGGCATCTAGTCACCCTTTAGGAGGAGGACCAGGAGAGGATATACAAGATGGGCAAAGCAAAGAAGGAAAATTCAAGAGGAAGAAGGTATCTTGGAGGCATTGACCGGGCAGAATGAACTGAATCAGGACAGTCTAGTTAATATTAATCTAACAGACCTACAATTAGATCCACATATGGAAAGTCCGTTAAAAAAAGGAATGAGTTTTTGTATGGTAGAAAAATTTGATCCCATACAATTTGAAATTGACTTGTTCAAGACTGTCAGGAAGTTGAATTGAAAAAGATTTTTTTTCCCTTAATAAATACACTTATGAGCAACAGAGATGTGAGGGGGAAATTCCAGTAAATATAGGTGCATTGGGATTTAGTGTCTTTGATGAAGCCTCCCCCGCTGAATTGGAAGGCTTGGAATCTTTAATAGACCTACTGAGTGAGAATGATCCTGACCTCATTCATGACAATTTTTTATCTGTCCCTGAATTTGTAGGGGGTAATAAATCTGTATTTTGTCCCCCGCTAGCGGTGGGAAGTGGCTTAGACCTCTTTCAACAGAGGGTACTTGAGAACATCAAAGCCCTTCACTACCCAGGGGGGAATGAAAACCTCAATAAAGAAGAAAAAATAGCCCTAGAAACATTAAAAAAGAGGGATGATATAATTATCAAAAAATCTGATAAAGGGGGCAATATAGTTCTCATGAAAAAGGAGTACTATGTAGAAGAGGCAAATAGACAACTAAATGACAACAGGTTCTATCAAAAAGTTAAATCCAATCCCCTTCCTAAAATTAAAAACAAATTACAATCCCTGTTGCGTCATTATAAGGAGAAAAATATTCTTTCTAAAAAAATGGCCAAAAAATTGCTACCAAAAACAATGAAAGCAGCCCATTGGTACTTTCTTCCAAAAATCCGCAAAACGTTGGAGTCCCCACCCGGACGCCCTATTGTGTCCGGAGTGGGGACTCTAATGGAGCCCATCTCTAAGTTTGTGGACTGGCTCCTCCATCCTTTATTGACGGAAATTCCGTCTTTAGTTAAGGATACTAATGAGTTTCTGATAACTTTAGAGGTGCTCTCTTGGCCCACGGACTGCATTTTAGCATCCATGGACATAGAGAGCCTTTATACTAGCATCCCTCAAGTAGAAGCAATTAAAGCTATACGTGACTTGTTACAGGCCTCTGACAAAACGACGGGTTACATTGACTTCATCTGTGATTCCCTGGAGTTCATCCTAATGAATAACTCCTTTAAATTTGGAGAACAATGGTTTACTCAAACTGGAGGAGTTGCTATGGGGACGCCAGTGGCGTGTACACTGGCTAACCTATATGTAGCAGCCTTCAAAAAGAGGTTTATTTTTTCAGGGAAAAAGTATTTGAAGTCAATTGCCTGTTACAGGCGATTTGTTGACGATGTGTTCATCGTTTGGACGAACATGGAGTCCTCCTTTGAGGCCTTCGTGTCCGACCTAAATGATACCAATGATATGAATCTTAAATTTATTTATAAGATCGGAGGTAAAGAACTTGAATTTCTTGACGTCTTAGTCTGTTTGGAGGGGGCTACCTTAAAAACTAAAGGGTATCGGAAGCCCACTGCCTGCAATTCCCTCTTGCATTTTGAATCTTATCCTCCTGAGCATGTCAAAAGGGCTGTCCCTTATGGGCAGTTCTTGCGACTAAGAAGAGTGAATAGCAACGATGAGGATTTTAAATTGCAGGCATTGGACTTAAAACGACGCCTTATTGCTAGAGGTTACCCGGCGAAAGTTTTGGACCAGGCTCTAGATAGAGCCTCTAAACAACAGAGGAAGGACTTGTTAAAGGGGAAAAAACACTATAAAAAGCTAAAGAATCAGGTGGATACACCTTCTTTTGCTTTTTCTTTCCGCTTTAGCCCTATGGCAGTAAAAAATCAAGAAGGCAATTTTTGATAAATGGTTTCTGGTGCAAAATGATGTGAATTTGAGGGAATTTACTAAAAATAAACCCTTAATAGCATTTAGAAAATCCAGAAACCTTAAGGACGAATTGGTCCAAAGTATGTTTATTGAAAAGAAACAAAATAGTGATTGGTTGTGTAAAACTCTGCCACCAGGTAATTACAAATGTAATACACTCAATTGGTGCAGTTATTTATGCATAGATAAAAGTGTAAATATAGGTGGCAAATTTATACAGTTCAAGGACACTATATGTTGCAGAACCAGTTTTGACGTATACATCATAATATGCCTGTGTAAAAGGTTTTATGTAGACTGTACAAAAAGAGCTTTAAACATCCGTTTTAGGGAGCATGTACATTCATTAAAAACTGGTCATGGTAGCCCCAGATTAACCCCTTAAGGACCAAGGACGTACCGGTACGTCCTTGGTCCTGCTCTTCTGATATAACGCAGGGTTACACAGTAACCTCGCGTCATATCACGGCGGGCCCGGCGTCATAGTGAAGCCGGGACCCGCCTCTAATAGCGCGCAGCGCCGATCGCGGCGCCGCGGGCTATTAACCCTTTAGCTGCGCGCTCAGAGCTGAGCCGCGCGGCTAAAAGTGAAAGTTCCCGGCTAGCTCAGTCGGGCTGTTCGGGATAGCCGCGGCTAATCGCGGCATCCCGAACAGCTGACAGGACAGCGGGAGGGCCCCTTCCTGCCTCCTCGCTGTCCAATCGCCGAATGACTGCTCAGTGCCTGAGATCCAGGCATGAGCAGTCATGCGGCAGAATTGTTGATCACTGGTTTCTTATGAGAAACCAGTGATCAACATAGAAGATCAGTGTGTGCAGTGTTATAGGTCCCTATGGGACCTATAACACTGCAAAAAAAGTGAAAAAAAAAGTGAATAATGATCATTTAACTCCTCCCCTATTAAAAGTTTGAATCACCCCCCTTTTCCAATAAAAAAAAAAACACAGTGTAAATAAAAATAAAAATAAACATATATGGTATCACCGCGTGCGGAAATGTCCGAATTATAAAATTAATTAAACCGCTCGGTCAATGGCGTGCGCGCAAAAAAAATTCCAAAGTCCAAAATAGTGCATTTTTGGTCACTTTTTATATCATTTAAAAATGAATAAAAAGCGATAAATAAGTCCTATCAATGCAAAAATGGTACCGTTAAAAACTTCAGATCACGGTGCAAAAAATGAGCCCTCATACCGCCCCATACACGGAAAAATAAAAAAAGTTATAGGGGTCAGAAGATGACAATTTTAAACGTATTAATCTTCCTGCATGTAGTTATGATTTTTTCCAGAAGTCCGACAAAATCAAACCTATATAAGTAGGGTATCATTTTAAGCGTATGGACCTACAGAATACATATCAGGTGTAATTTTTACCTAAAAATGTACTAAGTAGAAACGGAAGCCCCCAAAAGTTACAAAACAGCGTTTTTTTTTCAATTTTGTCGCACAATGATTTTTTTCCCCGCTTCACCGTAGATTTTTGGGCAAAATGACTGATGTCATTACAAAGTAGAATTGGTGGTACAAAAAATAAGCCATCATATGGATTTTTAGGTGCAAATTTGAAAGAGTTATGATTTTTTAAAGGCAAGGAGCAAAAAACGAAAATGCAAAAACGGAAAACCCCCCGGTCCTTAAGGGGTTAATAGAACATGTTTTAGAACAGCATAATGGAGATCCCACTAGTCTAAATTTCCTGGGAATAGAAAGGGTTAACTATAAGGAGGGAGTAGATCGCTATAGAGCCCTTTTACAACGAGAAGCCAGGTTAATCCTGGAGTTGAATGCCCAGGGAAATCTGGGGCTAAATGACCGTTTAGATCTTAGTGTGTTTTTGTAATCCTGTGTAGCACTCCATATAATTAGTTGTTATGGATTCACTGTTTATGTTTTTAACTGTTTTATCTTGCATAGCCCGCCCCCTCCCCCCCTCTTGTGACGTCACGCAAGGTGAAGATATTTACCTGTGTGAAGATCCAGAGACGGGTTAGTCTGAAGAAACGCCCGGAGGGGCGTGAAACAATTGTCACTCAGTGTTACATCCACCGCTCCGGCGTCCCATGCCGCTGTCAGCAGACTGCCGCATCCACAATAAAGAAGCTGTGATCCACCATCCGAACGTGAGTGCCTCCTGATTTCTCTTTTTTTCTTCTGCTTTACATGAAAAATACGGAAGTATGTTCAGACAAAAACCAAGATTCATATATAGAAAAAATAGATCCATAGCTAATCATTTGATTAGGGCAGATATAACAGAGAAAAAGGAGACTAGACAATCATTTTTAAGAACACAGAAAGTAGGGACGTTCCCTTGTAGGTCATGCCAAAATTGTAACAGCATAATCAGGGGTGACAATGTAGTACATCCTTCTCGTGGGAATACCATTAAATTAAAAGGCTTCCATACATGTGATTTGAAACAGGTTATCTATATGTTAAAATGTCCATGTGGAATGACATACAGTTTGTGAAATGAAAATTAGGTTAAATGAACATAGAAGTTCCATCAGGTTGTTTAAAAAGAAAATAGAGAATGGAGATAATGTATCCGGAGATTATTATAATAGAGAGAAATATGGGGAGGCAAGTCTGGCTAGACATTTTGTCGAGAATGGACATCAGATAAGTGAGTTAAAATGGTTGATGTTGGAGGAAATAGAGGGTATTAATAGTGAACAGGTAAAGAAGAGACTAAATCAAAGAGAAGTCTTTTGGATACATTGTCTCGATTCTCTGGCACCAAAAGGGATTAATGAAAGCTGTAATTTTAATGTGTTCTTATGAATACTGTCTGATTAGAATCCTGGTTTTAATTATTTTATATTTTGTATATAGAAAAGAATTCTCGCGAGAAAACGTACCTGTATAAGTATATGGTGGTGGGTTCACAGGAACTATGTTGAGAAAGGGAGGAGACTCCTGAAACGTCCAGCAGCTCGCATGCCAGTGAGCCTTTCCCCACCCCCTCAGAATTAGCGTCCACATGGCCAGGAACATACCGTCCAACAAGCAACAAGTCTGGGATGGAGAGTTCTTAAGACACCAAGTGGATTTACCTCTGAGCAGTTCATTGAGCACCGGGTGATTATGTTCTGTATATCTCATTGCAAGTTTGTACATGGATAAATATTGAGATACAGAACTTTTTAAGTGCAATTCCCAGTTGTATGTCTGTTTCTATATATACGGTCTATTGCACTCAGGATACGGAGCCCTGGGATAGACATAGGGAAGCCACCCATTATGTGCACACCTCTGGTCTGATTGTATTGAAAAATTCAGTGCTATACCACACAGTATACACTTGCTGGTGTATGAAAGAAAAAAAAAATACGCTTAACAGTGCCCTCATCATTGCAAAGGGCGTACATACAACCAAATAGTGTACTATATACTACCTTTATTTCTGTCTCTGCGCTAAATTCAGTGCTATACCACACAGTATACACCTGCTGGTGTATGAAAAAAAAATGTTTTTTTTCTGCATAGAAATACGCTTAACAGTGTCCTCATTATTGCAAAGGATGTACATACAACCAAATAGTGTACTATATACTACCTTATTTTCTGTCTCTGTGCTAAATTCAGTGCTATACCAAACAGTATACACCTGCCGGTGTATGAAAGAAAAAAAAAATTTTTTTCTGCGCAGAAATACGCTGAACAGTCCCCTCATCATTGCAAAGGGCGTACATACAACCAAATAGTGTACTATATACCACCTTTTTTTCTGTCTCTGTGCTAAATTCAGTGCTATACCACACAGTATACACCTGCCGGTGTATGAAAGAAAAATAATATTTTTTTCTGCGTATAAATACGCTTAACAGTGCCCTCATCATTGCAAAGGGTGTACATACAACCAAATAGTGTACTTATATACTACCTTTTTTTCTGTCTCTGTGCTAAAATTCAGTGCTATACCACACAGTATACACCTGCTGGTGTATGAAAGAAAAAAAAAATGTTTCTGCGTATAAATACACTTAACAGTCCCCTCATCATTGCAAAGGGTGTACATACAACCAAATAGTGTACTATATACTACCTTTTTTTCTGTCTCCTTGCTAAATTCAGTGCTATACCACACAGTATACACCTGCTGGTGTATAAAACAAACAAAAAAAAAATTCTGCGAATAAATACGCTTAACAGTGTGCTCATCATTGCAAAGGGCATATATACAACAAAGTAGTGTACTATTTAGTACCGGTATTTCTGTCTCTGTGCTAAATTCAGTGCTATTCCACACATTAGTATACACCGGCTGGTGTATACAACAAAAAAGAGAGTTTTTTCTGCGTATAAATACGCTTAACAGTGCGCTCATCATTGCAAAGGGCATACATAGAACCAAGTAGTGTACTATTTACTACCTGTTATTCTGTCTCTGTGCTAAATTCAGTGCTATTCCACAAACAATTAAACAAAAAAAGCATTTTTTTTTCGTAGTGTACTATTAAGTACCTGTTATTCTGTCTAGGGCCTACATACTGTGAAAGGACAGCTGTAAGTAATCGCCTGCTGCTGTTCTATACAACTACTGTTTAAAGAGTAGTGTGCCGTATTGTAATACCCTCATAAATGCACTAAGTATGTCAGGCAGGGAAGTGCCAGGACATGCACAGAGAAGGGGCAGAGGCCTACATACGTCAGGCAGAGTTGGCAGCAGACTTGGGGAGAGTGGCAGCAGGAGTCGCAGCAATAGGCCTGAGCTCCTGTTAACACCCAGCGGTCGTGTCGTCGACCCATCTCTCCTCGTCAATTGGTTTGCACACTCATCCCCATCATCACAAGCGACATCTGACAACCCCAGTCAAGAGTCGGTGGGTTCCTCAGACACAACCTTCAGTTGGCATGGCCCGGGAGCCGTCCCTGTAATCCCATTGCCTTTGTCCTATGCTGTTCCCTCTCCCAAAGAAGTATCTCATGCTTTGGGTTCAGCTCCACTATTTAGTGAGGATGATGTAATAGAGGACAATCAGCAGCTACTGGGCAGCCAAGAATGTGAGGAGACATGTGGCGCTTGCTCCCCAAGGCGGCCAAGTAGTGATGCGGAGAGTGACGTGGGAGGCGGTTTGTTCAGGGTCCTGAAGCAAACACTGTTGTGGAACCTGAGGAGGACATCAGTGATGTGCACACATCTTTTGATGATGATGAAGCCGATCGCAATTGGGAGCTGGGTGCAGAGGCTGGGGCTTCATCATCATCAGGAGAAGAGATTTGCTGTTTGCCAATGAGGCAGCAAGGCAGTAGCACGGTTGGCAGTCAGTGTGGTGGTAGCAGTAGTGGAAATTCCGGAGGCAAACATGCCAGGGGTAGACCACCTGCTTCGCAGCAACCTACCATTCTGGGAGGTAGTGGAACAGGGGTTCCTGGAGACGGCGCCAATAGCAGTCAAATAGTGCGGACTGCGGGTGGGAAAATCAGCTACTCTGCGGTGTGGTTGTTCTTCAAAAAGAATCCGGAGGACCTTAGAGTAGCCACATGGCAAGGGTCCCAATGTGGGCACCACGGCCCTGCACCAACACATGATTCGCCACCATAAAGCGACTTGGGATAACTGTGGCTCCGATGTAGTGGTCCAGCCTGATGCATCACCCAGTGGCCATCCGCTCCCTCCGTCATCCAGCCAAGGCTCCACCACCTCAGCCGAAGGGAGCATTGTGTCAAACCATCCTTCTTGCGCTCCTGCTTCTTCCGCTTTTAGTCAGCCATTCCGCCAACAATCGATCGGCGAAGCCATGTCCAAGAGACAACAGTATGTGCCCACTCATCCAATGGCACAGAAGTTGAATGTGCTCCTGTCCAAGTTGCTGGTGTTGCCGTCCCTCCATTTCCAACTGGTGGACTCTGCAGCTTTCAGGGAATTGATTGCTTGTGCCGAGCCGGGGTGGAGAGTCCCAAGCTGTCATTTCTTTGCGAAGAAGGCAGTACCAGCCCTGCATAAGTTTGTACAAGAGAAGGTGGGCCAGTCCTTGAGCATGTCGGTGTGTTCAAAAGTGCACGGCAGCGCCGACGTGTGGAGCTGTAACTACGGTCAGGGACAATATATGTCTTTTATGGCCCACTGGGTAAATGTTGTTCCTTCACAGCCACAACAGCAACTTGAACAGGTCACATCGCTTCCTCCTCCACGCTCTCGCTTGCTTGCAGTTGGTCCTTTTACAGTGTGCGCCTCCTCCTCCTCTTCCTCCCTGTCCTAGGCCTCCACTGCACGTCCAAATCTCGGTGGCCCTTCATCGCACCATGTGTGTAGGGTACAGCGGTGTCAAGCCGTTCTTCACATGGTTTGCCTTGGCGAACGGAGTCACACAGGGGAGGAACTGCTAAAGTCCATTCGGACGAAATCCGAGTACGGCTTACTCCACAAAATCTGGAAATGGGAACCATGGTGACCGACAATGGGAAGAACATCGTGGCCACGCTGTGACAAGGAAGTGTGAACCATTCGCCCTGCATGGCACACGTGTTGAATCTGGTTGTCAAGAAGTTCATCAAGTCTTCACCCCATTTGCAAGACATCCTGACAATGGCAAGGAAACTGTGCATGCACTTCAGCCACTCGTACACCGCCAAGCACACTTTGCTTGAGCTGCAGTGTCAGAACAATATCCCACAACATTGTCTCATTTGTGACGTTGCCTCACGTTGGAATTCCACCCTCCATATGTTGGACAGACTATACGAACAAAGAAAAGCCATCACCAATTTTTTGATGATCCAAGCAGATAGGAGTACTCCCCTGTGCAACTTAAATGTGAACGAGTGGCAGCTCATACGTGACACCTGCCGTTTGCTGAGGCCCTTTGAGGAAGCCACATTTTTAGTTAGTCGCTCGAATTACGACATGAACAACGTAATTCCACTCCTACATTTACTCCAAAAAATTATTGAAAACATGGCTGGTCACGGCAATGGAGACATTGCGCCTACATCAGAAGGCTACATGAGTCCTGTGGGGGACGAACTGGAGGAGGAGGAGGATGATGAGGGGCAGAGCGGAGCACAGTTTACGGTGGATGAGATGGCCGGTGTTTCTAGGACAGGAGGAGGAGGAGCAGGAGCAGCCAGAGGAGCTGGAGGGTTATTATGAGAGAGGCGAGACAGAGGACCCAGACACACCGTGGCAGTATGCAGTGGAGATGGAGGCAGGTAGTCCCAGCGAGTCACTGGCACAAATGGCACGATGCATGCTCAGTTGCTTGCGTAGTGACCACCGAATTGTCAAAATTCGTCAGTGCGATGACTTCTGGATCTCCACCTTATTAGACCCTCGCTACCGTCCCAAAATTACACCCACTGAGAGGGAGTACAAACTGACCTACTACAGAGAGCTTCTACGTAGTGGGTCTGCCGATGTCTATCGGCCACATGGTCCATCCACTCGCAGGTCTGACTCGGGGGGCCCTCTGCGCTCACCTTCCACTGCCACGGTTGCTGGGGAGGGGAGGGGTGGCAGGAGCAGTACCGGCTCAATCAGCAGCAGCCTGAGTCTTCAGCCGCATAGTGAAGCTACTCATCAGCAGCAGGTGGACATGGAGCAGGACCTGAACCAGCAGGTGGTGGCATACCTCGACATGACCGACATGCCAACAACAGTTGAAGATCCGCTGGACTTCTGGGTGGCAAAAATCGATTTATGGCCGCAACTAGCGGAGTTTGCCCTGGAAAAGCTGTCCTGCCCGGCCAGAAGTGTGCCATCAGAGCGGGTGTTTAGTTCGGCCGGGGCCATAGTCACCCCAAGGCAAACTCGTCTGTCCACTAAAAATGTGGAGAGAGTGACGTTTGTCAAGATGAATCAGGGATGGATCAACCAGGATTTCCAGCCACCAATGACAGATGGGTCTGAGTAGATGGACCATGCTGATAAAGCAACATTTTTCCCAATTATGCTTGGTTATGAAACACTGTTGGGCAGACCAAGGCATTGTACGGCCCCCGGGCCACATACGGCCCTTTGATTGGCTCTGACCGGCCCGCACTGATTGGGGGACAACTATGCTGCCTAATCTGGGGGACATCTATGCTGCCTAATCTGGGGAACATCAATGCTCCTAATCTGGGGGACAACTATGCTCCTAATATGGGGGAAACTGATGCTTCTGGCCTTGGGCCTATAATTTTTTGAAGTTTAGCAGTAGCTAAATACATGCTTAATGCAAATGTAAACATTGATCTTTAAATGTAAGGTGTTATGAAAACCTCTTTGGTACTGCGAATGACTGCTCCAGACTCATTCTGTGTCTTTCAGGAACTACTTGCCTCCCTGGTGCCTCTGGCCTTGGGCCTTCAATTTTTGGATGTTTAGCAGTAGCTAAATACATGCTTAATGCAAATTTCAACAATAATCGTTAAATTCTCGGCGCTCTGCCAGGGCCTTCTCCTACCCCGCCGGGGCAGATCCTAGGAACTCACTAAACCATGCAATCGGTAGTAGCGACGGGCGTTCTGTCAGGTTCTGTCATTGTTCTGCTGTGCGACAGTAATTCTAAGAGTGATGCCGGTAATCTGCAAGCTATTCTGAATAACAATATTATTTCACCCAGCACACTCCATATGCATTTTAGGACACAGCAAAGTGTTCTATACCCCTATAGAGGCTGTATGTAGGCTAGAAATAGCCTTTTTTAATATTGATTCGCCGCGAACAAATTTGGATCGAAACAAACTTTTCGGAAAATTTAACGTATCGGCCGAATCGAATTTTTGAAAAGTTTGCTCATCTCTAGTTATGATCTTTGATTTCCAGCACAAGGCACTTTATTTTGTCATGCACCTTCATGCATTTATATATATATGAGATGCCGGTGTTTATGAACATTTTCCACCACTTAATCAGAATGAGGTGTGCCCCATGATTATTATCTTATTTCTGTAGGATGTGCGGCGATGCAGCATTTTTTGATGCCTTTTCCTCCTCTATCATATATGTATTTGGTTTTTAATGCATACCAATATAATTGTTTGGATTTTATTCATAGTTAATGACTCCATTGCATCTTTTTGGGTTTACCACTTGTGTGGGCTGTAGACTCCGTCTCATGCTACCACTAGAGTGAAAGCACCGTCGGCATTCAAAAATGACCAAAACATCAGCCAGGAAGCATATGAACTGAGAAGTGGTCTGTGGTCACCATCTGCTGAACCACTCCTTTATTGGGGGTGTCTTGCTCATTGCCTATAACTTCCACCTGTTGTCTGTTCCATTTGCACAACAGCATGTGAAATTGAATGTCAATCAGTGTTGCTTCCAGAGCGGACAGTGTGATTTCACAGAAGTGTGATTGACTTGGAGTTACAGTATATTGTGTTGTTTAAGTGTACCCTTTATTTTATTGAGTGGTGTATATAACATATATAAAAATATGAGGGGTTGTGTATTAGTACCACGAAACACTTTTAGATTGTGGACTTTTGAATATGCACTACTACTGCAATATATATGCCATCTTTGGAAAAGCTATTCATCTGTTGCCTGGACAGAATAGCAGTATCCCGTTCATGCACTTTCAATTAAATTGCCGGCCTTCGCTCCCAACACGTCACCCCACGAGGACCTTCTCCTGACTTCACACACCACTCAGCTGGAGCTCCGGTCTTGCAGATCAGAGTAAAAGTGTCTATTCTCCGCTAACCAAAATGGAGTGTGGCTGCGGTGCAGTTTAGACAGCCGTCCTCCCGCAGTCAGAGCTGACCTTATACACGATGTCCACAACATATTTGGTGAGATTATCAATAAGTACTTCTATATACCATTCGTTAGATGCGTATCTTGTGTCAGTGACTGTCAAGCATTTAGGCTGATAGCCACAGACTTTTAACCATCTCCTGCCACCAATGCTGGAGTAGTAGATGCTGGATTAACTGATATTCAAGGGGAACTTTCATCTACCATCTTGATCCAGCATATATATTTTATGGCTATAATATACATTATAATTGCAGTAGAAGAGTATATCTACAGTTTTTAGTTTGTTAGTATAAATAAATCTTATTCAACATTTAATAGATTTTATTATCATACTACAATCAAGCACCAATATCTTTGGTGAGCTCCTTGAGGTTTCGGATTTTTGTTTTGCTTATCTAATCTAAGTATAATATACACACTTAGCGCTTTTATGCTTTTTCCTGTTAAACTCATAGGGCCCAGTTATTGTTAAAGGCCATAAATACCTCCAGGCTGTGGCATTCTGCCACTAAATGGTCTCCTATTGCTGCTGCCAATTAAGCCTGTCAATCTGCCACTATATGGTCTACTCATGCTGCCGCAACTTTAAGCCTGTGTCATTCTGCCACTATATGGTCCACTCATGCTGCTGCCACCTCAAGCCTGTGTCATTATGCCACTATATGATCTACTCATGCTGCTGCCACCTCAAGCCTGTGCCATCTGCTGCCCTATAGTCTACTCATGCTGCTGCCACCTCAAGCCTGTGTTATTCTGCCACTATATGGTCTACTCATGCTGCTGCCACCTCAAGCCTGTGTCCTTCTGCCACTATATGGTCTACTCATGCTGCTGCCACCTCAAGTCTGTGTCATTCTGGTGCCCTATGGTCTACTCATGCTGCTGCCACCTCAATCCTGTGTCATTCTTCCACTATATGGTCTACTCATGCTGTTGCCACCTCAAGCCTGTGTCATTCTGCCACTATATTGTCTACTCATGCTGCTGCCACCTCAAGCTTGTGTCATTCTGCTGCCCTATGGTCTACTCATGCTGCTGCCACCTCACGCCTGTGTTATTCTGCCACTATATGGTCTACTCATGCTGCTGCAACCGCCAGGCTGAGTCATTGTGCAACTATATGGTCTCCTAATGTGATGCCACCTCAAGCCTGTGTCATTATGCCACTATATGTCTACTCATGCTGCTGCCACCTCAAGCCTGTGTCATTCTGCCACTATACGGTCTACTCATGCTGCTGCCACCTCCAGGCTGAGTCATTCTTCCACTATATGGTCTACTCATGCTACTGCCACCTCCAGGCTAAGTCATTCTGCCACTATATTGTCTACTCATGCTGCTGCCACCTCAAGCCTGTGTCACTATTGTAACCATTCATCTGCAATTAATAGAAGTAAATTGCACCGATTCATCTGCAATTGAGAAAGGGTGGTGTGTCACCCAAAACACATCTTGCTTAGGATTATTTTAAAATATAAATAGTACAATTTTAATACTTTATAGTTATTAAACACTTAGTTGAAACAATAAGTGATCTGCTGAATACAATTACTCTTAAAGGGGGCCCAACTTCTGAGTTTGCTACTTACACGTGTATGTGCTTTCCATGTAAGCAAAACCTTCCTTCAACAAGGACTTGGACTGGAACTATTTTTTCAGTCTGTGGCATGAGACTGTATTACCTGTCCCATGCCATGAAATAATCAATGTAGATCACACTAATAAGTTCAGAAAAAGCTGACTATGGCCACAAGGGACTATGGATTTGCAAGGCAATTTTCATTTCCATAAGTGACTGCTGGTGAGCGGCATAATGGTGGGCAAGCTGTGGCAGGTAATAGATTTTTTAAAGTCCAAAGAATCACAGTATGATAGATATCTATCAGTCCCTTTGGTGCACCTTGATGCCAGGTTTAATGTGTGCTCTCCAAATGTGGAGAAAGGACCAGTTAGAAATGATTGTTCTACTGTTGTAAATGTACAATAAACTTTGATTGTTTGAATTGTTCCTCTTATATGACAAATGCAAGCAAAATAAGACTGCATTAAGATCAAAATTGGGTACTACAGTTAAAGATTGCATTCTAAGGCAATACTTAAAGTTCTATTTTCTAGCCATTTTAACAATCCAGCTTGCATTATGAACATTTCCATACATAGTTCATGCTGTGTAAAGAATGTATTGAGTCCTACATGGGCAACAGTGCAAATAATGAGACCAAATCTAATTTCACAACTTGGAATGAATAAAGTAAGTTCAGTCTTGTGCTCACAACCCCTTACTTTCTATTGATTTCAGCTCTTCATCACAAAAGGTTTTGCAACAAAATAACTTGTTGTGCTTATTCAATAGACATAGTAGAAGTGGATTTTTATACTTTCCATAAAGTCCCAAGTGGATAATAGTTGTTTAGTTTTTTACATTCTCTTAAAGGGGTTATCCACCATAAGATGATTTTAGTATGTACCTGGCAGGCAGTAATGGACATGCTTAGGAATTATCTGTGCTTGTCTTGGGGCTAAATGGCTATGTCATGATATTACCATAACACTGTGGCTAGCTTTTTGTGAACTTGTATTTCCTGTTTGACTTTTTTTTTACTACAAACCCCACAATTCCATTTACCTCCCTCCCACACATCAGCCACCCCACCCATTGAAACATAAATGAGCTGCATCCATTCAAAAGACCTGTGGTTTTCAATCAGGATACCTACAGCTGTTGCATTAGCTGCAGGTTGATCTCTCTCCCACCAAGCGATCGCTCCACCCATTGAAGCAGACAGGCTCCCTATCATCAGCTGACTAGTGTGTCAGGTCTTGGCCGCATTGCAATCTGGAAAAAATCTGAGACAACAGTCATTTTGTATGCTGGTAAAAATAAATATTGGGGAGAAAATCACAGAAGAATTGTGAGAAAACCGTCACACACAGGTAAAGACACTATATTATGAACTAAACTAACTTTACAGCCCTTGTAGCATAGTCAAATAAAAAAAAATTCCTGGAATACCCCTTTAACCCCTTAAGGACTGGAGCCCTTTTTCACCTTAAGGACTCGGCCATTTTTTGCAATTCTGACCACTGTCATTTTAAACATTAATAACTCTGGAATGCTTTTAGTTATCATTCTGATTCTGAGATTGTTTTTTCGTGACATATTCTACTTTAACATAGTGGTAACATTTTGTGGTAACTTGCATCCTTTCTTGGTGAAAAATCCCAAAATTTGATGAAAAATTTGAACATTTTGCATTTTTCTAACTTTGAAGCTCTCTGCTTGTAAGGAAAATGGATATTCAAAATAATTTTTTTTTATTCACATTTCCAATATGTCTACTTTATGTTTGCATCATAAAATGTACGTGTTTTTACTTTTGGAAGACACCAGAGGGCTTCAAAGTTCAGCAGCAATTTTTCAATTTTTCAATTTTTCACAATATATTGAAACTCGTTTTTTTTTAAGGGACCAGTTCAGTTTGAAATGGATTTGAAGGGTCTTCATATTAGAAATACCCCACAAATTACCCCATTATAAAAACTGCACCCCTTAAAGTATTCAAAATGACATTCAGTCAGCGTTTTAACCCTTTAGATGTTTCACAGGAATAGCAGCAAAGTGAATGAGAAAATTCACAATCTTCATTTTTTACACTCGCATGTTCTTGTAGACCCAATTTTTAAATTTTTGCAAGGGGTAAAAATGGGAAAATTTTTACTTGTATTTGAAACCCAATATTTCTCGAGTAAGCACATACGTCATATGTCTATGTTAACTGTTCGGCGGGCGCAGTAGAGGGCTCAGAAGGGAAGGAGCGACAAATGGTTTTTGGGGGGCATGTCACCTTTAGGAAGCCCCTATGGTACCAGAACAGCAAAAAAAAACAACACATGGCATACCATTTTGGAAACTAGCCCCCTCGGGGAACATAACAAGGGGTAAAGTGAACCTTAATACCCCACAGGTGATTCACGACTTTTGCATATGTAAAAAGAAAAAAAAATTCCTAAAATGCTTGGTTTCCCAAAAGTTTTACAATTTTAAAAAGGGTAATAGCAGAAAATACCCCCCAAAATTTGAAGACCAATTTCTTCCGATTCAGAAAACACCCCATATGGGGGTGAAACGTGCTTTTCTGGCGCACTACAGGTCTCAGAAGAGAAGGAGTCACATTTGGCTTTTTGAAAGCAAATTTTGCTCTGGGGGCATGCCGCATTTAGGAAGCCCCTATGGTGCCAGAAGAGCAAAAAAAGAACCACATGGCATACTATTTTGGAAACTAGACCCCTCGGGGAATGTAACAAGGGGTAAAGTGAACCTTAATACCCAACAGGGGTTTTGCGACTTTTGCATATGTAAAAAAAATTTTTTTTTTCCTAAAATGCTTGTTTTCCCCCCAAAAATTACATTTTTAAAAAGGGTAATAGCAGAAAATACCCCCCAAAATTTGAAGCCCAATTTCTCAGGATTCAGAAAACACCCCATATGGGGGTGAAAAGTGCTCTGCTGGCGCACTACAGGTCTCAGAAGAGAAGGAGTCACATTTGGCTTTTTGAAAGCAAATTTTGCTCTGGGGGAATGCCGCATTTAGGTAGCCCCTATGGTGCTTGAACAGCAAGAAAAAACCCACATGGCATACTATTTTGGAAACTAGACCCCTCGGGGAATGAAACAAGGGGTTAAGTAAACCTTAATACCCCACAGGTGTTTCACGACTTTTGCATATGTAAAAAAAAAATAAAAAAAATTTTACCAAAAAAATGCTTGTTTTCCCCAAAAAATTACATTTTTAAAAAGGGTAAAAGCAGAAAATACCCCCCAAAATTTGTAACACAATTTCTCCCGAGTACGGCGATGCCCCATATGTGACCCTAAACTGTTGCCTTGAAATACGACAGGGCTTTAAAGTGAGAGCGCCATGCGCATTTGAGGGGTATTCTACGCCAGTGATTCCCAAACAGGGTGCCTCCAGCTGTTGTATAACTCCCAGCATGCCTGGACAGTCAGTGGCTGTCTGGTAATACTGGGAGTAGTTGTTTTGCAACAGCTGGAGGCTCCGTTTTGGAAACAGTGGCGTACCAGACGTTTTTCATTTTTATTGGGGAGGGGGGCTGTGTAGGGGCATGTGTATATGTAGTGTTTTTTACTTTTTATTTTATTTTGTGTTAGTGTAGTGTAGTGTTTTTAGGGTACAGTCGTACAGGCGGGGGTTCACAGTAGTTTCTTGCTGGCAGTTTGAGCTGCGGCAGAAAATTTGCCGCAGCTCAAACTTGCAGCCAGATACTTACTGTAAACCTCCGCTCATGTGAGTGTACCCTGTACGTTCACATTGGGGGGAGAAACATCCAGCTGTTGCAAAACTACAACTCCCAGCATGTACGGTCTATCAGTGCATGCTGGGGGTTGTAGTTTTGCAACAGCTGAAAGCACACTGGTTGTGAAACACCGAGTTTGGTAACAAACTCAGTGTTTTGCAACCAGTGTGCCTTCAGCTGTTGCAAAAGCTACAACCCCCAGCATGTACGGACAGCGGAAGGGCATGCTGGGTCTTGTAGTTATGCAACAGCTGGAGGCAAACTACTTTGGCTGGGGATGCTGGGGATTGTAGTTATGCAACAGCTGGAGACACACTGGTTTGCTACTTAACTCAGTGTTTCACAACCAGTGTGCCTTTAGCTGTTGCAAAACTACAACTCTCAGCAGTCACCGACAGCCAACGGGCATGCTGGGAGTTGTAGTTATGCAACCAGCAGATGCACCACTACAACTCCCAGCATGCACTTTAGCTGATTGTGCAAGCTAGGAGTTGTAGTTATACAACAGCTGAAGGTACACTTTTCCATAGAAAAAATGTGCCTCCAGCTGTTGCAAAACTATAAGTCCCAGCATGCCCATAAGGGAATGCTTGGAGTTGTGGTGGTATGCCTCCTGCTGTTGCATAACTACAGCTCCCAGCATGCCGTTTTTGCATGGGAGCTGTTGCTAAGCAACAGCAGGAGGCTGTCACTCACCTCCTACTGCTGCTCCGGGCACAGGTCAGTCCCGCCGCTGCCGCCGCTCCTGGGGCCCCGATCCCGACATTGACGCCGGGGATCGGGGTCCCCAGCTCCCTGGGTCTTCTTCCCGCACCCGCTCACGTGCTCCGGAAGAGGGGCGGAACAAGTTGCGGGCGTGACACCCGCAGCAGGTGCCCTGATTGGTCGGCCGGTAAACCGGCCGACAAATCAGGGCGATCGTAAGGTGGCACCAGTGCCACCTCACCCCTGCTGGCTATGGCTGTTCAGGGCCGTCAGAGACTAGAGACCCGATTGACCCGGAATCTGCTGCAGATCGCTGGACTGAATTGTCCAGCGACCTGCGGCCATCGTCGACACGGGGGGGTCATCATGACCCCCCTGGGCGATATGCCGCGATGCCTGCTGAACGATTTCAGCAGGCATCCGGCACCGGCTCCCCTCCAGCTAGCGGTGGGGGGCCGGGATTTGACAGGACGTACTCAAACGTCCTGAGTCCTTAAGGACTCGGAAAAGGGGCCGTTTGAGTACGTCCTGCGCCCTTAAGGGGTTAAGGCCACAAAGAAGACAAAAATCTTCAACATTTGAATGTGTATGATAATGTGTATAATCTTGCATCATTTTTAGAATAAGTTATCTGAATACAAACATTATTTGCATGTCTTAAATATTTCTTAAGAAAGAACATACTTATTCTAATTGCTTTTAAAGTCTCTGCCCAGTCAGGAGCCAATGAATGGGAATGATTACCTGCTATGTACTTTACTCCTATTCTGACTGCTTGTTTCTTATCTCCATTAGTGCAGAGCTATGATCTGTGATTACAGTTTATCTAAATTGCCCACCGGATGTCTATGGTTGTGTCATCACTGCAGCTTTACATCCTCAGATAGACTACTTTCATAAAACACATACTCATTCTAAAGTATAAATGACAAAATCACAAGTAGGAAAAAGATGAGGATCATATAATTTCATCACAAACATTAAAGGGGTATTCCGCCCCTAGACATCTTCCTTTGGATAGGGGTAAGATGTCTCATTGTGGGGGGTCCGGATACTGCAAAGGGGATAACATTTCTAGGGGCAGAGTACCCTTTAAGACAAATAAGCTCTATTAAGATCAGTAGTTACCGATTAAGAAATGTAGACTAAGGCATTGAAAAAAGTTATCACCTATCCACAAGAGAAAGGAGTTTCCTGGGGGAGAAAAGAGACCTCTCTTCAGTTAAAACTAATGGAACAGAGAGCCATTGACTCCCTGTCCTATCACTTTGTCTTGTAGGCAGCCAGCCTGCAGCCTACAAATGGTTAGGACAGTTAGTGATGCCAGTTGGTCATTTCACTGCACTGCATTAGGGTGATTTTGCAGGGAGAAGACCAGCCCACTTATCATGATAAATCTGGGGAGAGGTGAGTCCAACCTTTTCTTTATTTTTTTTTTAAATTATAATTTTATGTGTGTGTGTCTGGGGGGGGGGGGGGGTTACTACAGATGGAGGCACAAAAAGGGAGCCTGACTACAGAAAATCTGAGTCTAATTAAAGATAGAAGCATAAAAGGGACCTATCTACGCATATGGGTACAAAGTAGGGTATAACTACAGACAAATACATAAGGAGGAGTCCTAACTATAGATAGGGGCACAAAGAGGAGGCCTAAATATAGATGGATGAATGGATGATGGATAGCACTACGGCTCAAGTCCCGATGCACGTAGATGCAAGATATCACAGGTAAAAGGAATTCCCGGCACACGGTAATCGTTTTCTCTTGCTTTATTGAAGTTTACAGCTTAGCGTCTGAACGCGTTACGGCTCCACGAGAGCCTTTCTCAACAGTTGATTACATCAAACGGAAATGACATCTTATAGCATGACAGAAAGTAGGCGTACATCACTTGTAACATGATCAGTTAGATAACTGCTTAACAAATGGTTAACTCAAATATAACTAACATAAAAATCACATGTATCTGTGCAAACAATCTTATGTTATCTCTTTGTTTAGGTTTTCTTAAGATAAGTTTTTTCTTAAGGTAAATTGTTGAAACCATCCTTTGTTGAATCTGGAAACGGAAAATAATTTGTCAAAAAAAAAAAAAAAGTCAAATAAGATGCAAAATTTCATAGTCTTCCGTTGTGAGGTTTCCCCAATGTATAAAAGTAATTATAAAAGGACATTTTAGGGCATAAATGACATTGGATGAAACACATGTAAAATGTCCTTTAATTTTGAAAGGTGTCCCCCTATGCGGATGAAAGATCTGATCTCCCTTAATGACACTGGAGCAGTGAGTACAACGTTGGCACGGGAAGGTACCATTTTTGCGGGCAGCTAAGAATTTTTGATGTGTAATTTTGTGATATTACCTATATCGGCATGGACTAATTTACTTCTAATGTTGGGAGCTTTTTTATTGCAACAGATGGGCATGTGAATAAATTCTTTATTCTGTGGGTAAGCTACTCTGAGAAGCGGCGGCGCTATAAAAAAAAGTTACTTCTCCATAGAGAAGCATATTGGATACATATCCTCGACACATTGTCCCCTAGAGGTCTCAATCTCTGAAAGACTATGACATTTTGCATCTTATTTAACATTTTTTTTAATAAGAATTTTTTTTTACCGTTTCCAGATTCAACAAAGGATGGTTTGAACAATTTACCTTAAGAAAAAAACTTATCTTAAGAAAACCCGAACAAAGAGATAAGATAAGATTATTTGCACATATACATGTGATTTTTGTGTTAGTTATATTTGAGTTAACCATCTGTTTAGCAGTTATCTAACCAATCATGTTACAAGTGATGTACGCCTACTTTCTGTGATGCTATAAGATGCAATTTCCGTTTGATGTAATCAGCTGTTGAGAAAGGCTCAGGTGGAGCCGCAACGCGTGCAGACACTAAGCTGTAAACTTCAATAAAGCAAGAGAAAACGATTACCGTGTGTCGGGAATTCCTTTTACCTAAATATAGATGGAGGCACAAGCAGAGGGCCTAAATACACAGTAGGTGTACAAGGTGGAGGACTTACTACATTGTGTGGGGGCATAAAGAGGTTACTTAACTACAGATTGTGGGGTCACATAGAAAGGGCATAACTACAGTGTGGGGTCCCAAAAAAGGGGCTTAACTTCAGTGTTTAGGGAGGAAGAAAGGGATAACTATAGTGCGTGGACACAAGAGAAACCCACATACAGTGTGAAGGCACAAAGAGGGGCTAAAATGATACTATAATACTGTTCTGACAGACAGTAACTCCTTCTCCTGGGGGACTCACTGGGCACCACCACTCAAAATATTTAAAAACAATATAACATGGTAATATACCAGATAATAGTTAAAGGAAATCTGTCATCAGTGTCACCTGCACTAATCTGTCGGCTCGGCCTTGAAACATGTCATACCAATAAATAAACATCGGAAAGTACCTTTCAACTATTATCCGGTCTATGACCTTGTATGAATTTTTTAAAATAATTTGAATAGTGGCGCACAGTGAATCCCCGGGGAGGAGGAGACACTGTCTGTATTTTTGCGTGTCTGAGTGGCCATAGGGGAAGGAGCAGTAGCCAGTGATATACCATCTAGATCTTTATTCGAGTTGTGCAGAGTTCTGGTGAGTCGGACCTGACATCAGCTACACCTGTGCTGAATATTGAGAATGATTCACACAGGGGAGCACTTGTCTTTTTGCCTCTTTTATAATACTTCTTGGGGCATTACTACCATATGGGGTACAATAGATGTTAATTTTATGTTGATGGGGATATGGTGTTAGAGGAGGGTGGTACTGGAAAAAGGTTTCAAAGTATTTGATAAAATCTGCAGTGACAAGTCATGGCTGGAAGAATTCACAATGGCAGTCTAAGCCGGCTTAACCAGTCAAATCAGAGAAGATGCCACATGTCAGTCACTTGATGTACAGTTAGGTCCATAAATATTGGGACATCGACACAATTCTAATTTTTGGCTCTATACACCATCACAATGGATTTGAAATGAAACAAACAAGATGTGCTTTAACTCCAGACTGCCAGCTTCAATTTGAGGGTATCTACATCCAAATCAGGTAAACGGTATAGGAATTTCAACAGATTGCATATGTGCATCCCACTTGCTAAGGGACCAAAAGTAATGGGACAATTGGCTTCTCAGCTGTTCCATGTCCAGGTGTGTGTTATTCCCTCACTATCCCAATTACAATGAGCAGATAAAAAGTCCAGAGTTCATTTCAAGTGTGCTATTTGCATTTGGAATATGTTGCTGTCAACTCTCAAGATGAGATCTAAAGAGCTGTCACTATCAGTGATGCAAGCCATCATTAGGCTGAAAAAACAAAACAAACCCATCAGAGAGATTTAGGCGTGGTCAAAACAACTGTTTAGAACATTCTTAAAAAGAAGGGACGCACAGGTGAGCTCAGCAACACCAAAAGACCCGGAGTGGGTGATTGGAGTCCCCTGTGGTAAATTCAGGTGATTGGACAGGATTTGGAAAGACACAGTCCTGTCTATATAAGGTCTCACAGCTGACAATGCATATCAGAGCAAACATGAATAGGAAAGAACTGCCTGTAGAGCTCAGAGACATTATTATGTGGAGTCACAGATCTAGAGAAGGGTCTAAAAATGTCTGCTGCACTAAAAGTTCCTAAGAGCACAGTGGCCTCAGTGGCCCCTCAGTGGTCCAGCCAAAACCTAATTAAACATCTCTGGAGAGTCCTAAAAATGGCTGTCTACTGATGGTCCCTATGGAACCTGACAGAGCATAAGATCTGCAGAATGGTAGAAAATCCCCAAATCCTAGTGTTTAAACCCTGTGGCATCATGCCCAAAATGACTAGAAGCTTTAATTGCTGACAAAGGTGCTTCAACTAAGTACTAAGTAAAGGGTTTGTTTTGGTTTTTCCTTGTCAATAAATTAGCTAAGATTTCTAACATTCTGTTTTCACTTTGTCATTATGGTGTATTGAGTATAATGCAGAATAATGCAGAATAAGCCACAGCAAAGCAGGATAGGCAACAGCCATTAACATTAAATAGGTTTTATCAGACAGTGTGGTCTTAACATGTGGTCCATCTATACAAGTGTTTCCCAAACAGTCTGCCTCCAGATGTTGCAAAACTACAATTCCCAGCATGCCTGGACAGCCTTTGGCAGCCTTTGGCTGTCCAGGCATTCTGAGAGTTGTAGTTTTGCAACACCTGGAGGCACCCTGGTTGGGATACACTGCTCTATACACACAAACACCAAAGCATATAGACCATAGCATATTATACTACATATAATCACACATATCATGTGTGATTGTCTGTAATAAAAAAGCCCTAACAAGATATGTAATTATTGAAGGCAAGCCTAGTGATACCAATGATGCAACATACCAAATAATTCAAGATCCCCAGTCTTAGGCTGCATTCACACCGCATTTTTGCAAAACAGTTCCCATATCAGGATTTTGATGAAAAACGGATTCCCCAAAACCGGACTAAACTGTATCAAAACGTGTGTACAAATGTTAACCCGTATACGGTTGAAAACAGTATATGGTTTGAAAAATTATGTCTGGTTGCATCCGTTTTTTAAGAAAAAAAAACGCATACTTTTTAAACTTTTCACTCCATTGCCAATAAAGTTTCACTTGTTTGATTGAAATTTCAAGAAAAAACTTTGTAAAGTCAAAATCCGTATAGTGCAAACCGGATGGAACTGTACACACATACCGTTCTCTATGGTTCCCTTTGACACCCATGTTAAAAAAAAGTATATGGTTTCTATACGGTTTTTCACCCGAACCAAAAACCATGGTAGGCTACAGTTTTGAGTATGAGGAAAAAAACAGACAAAATCGTACAAGACGCAAAACGGATACAACCGGATGAATCGTTTGGCACACGGTTTTCAATGGAGAATCAATGAATATGGTTTTCAATATGGTTCCATACAGTTTTCAAATTGAAAATGTATCCGGGAACTGTATTGCAAAAACGTGGTGTGAATGCACCCTTAGATAGTAAGGATACTTGCGGAAGAGCCATTTAGAGTTGCAGTCTGGTCATAGTTAATCCCTGTGAACTGTATGTCAATTGTATTGGAAAGAATAGACATTACTTTACTCCTTGGAGATGTGTCTGCAACAAGAGGGTAATGTTCTCTCCCTTGTGCAGAGTAAAAGGGGCATGTTACCAAATCCGGAATTGCTTCTCTTGTTCCTTTCCCCTATGCCATACTATAGTGTTGTTGATGATAATTGTGGCTTTGCTAAATCTAATTGATATGTAAATCAATGGAATTAACGGTATCTATACTCTTGTTTTACATAAAACAATAACACACCCTAGTATTTATGTTTTAAGTTTACCAAAATACATATTGTTTTCGATATCTGTGATTTTATCAGATTAATCCAAATTCATTTTTGTTACACCCTGTGCAATGGTAAACATCCAGGAAGAAGTAGAACAAAAAAGAATGACACTCTGATTCACCTGCATTAAATCTTTTTGTCTAATGAATCCTTAATAACTTGTTACAATACCTCCTTTTATTTTTATTTCTCTTTATTGCATGTCCTCAGAGTCTCAGTAGAAGCAAATGATTTAATGTAAGAAGATTAAAGCACAAATTCACCCCAGAAAACAGACAAAATACACAACAGGATATAAATGTTTGTACACAGATAAAGTTTAATTTCTTTTCTTTCCAATGATACACTAATGTACAACACATTTTATTTTAATTGACTTTGCTTTTAATATTGTTCACTGTAAGAGATGCATGTTTTATTTTTGTATTAGCAGATTTTTAACACATATTAAAAAAGCAAAACAAATGAAACTATAATAAAAACAACATAAGATAAGTATTAAAAAGTGATAGTAGATACAAGATGCTTAAAATGGTTTTGACTAGTGTTAAACAAACCATAACCTGTAGAACCTGGTTTTGGTCAGAAGTTTGGTCAGATTATTGGCCCATTCGGGTGAAGCTGGTAACATGGCTCCAACACCATGTGAGTATGGGAGAAGGGATGAGAAACAAATGGTGTTTATGTTATTTTATCATAGCTACAAGAAGTAGGGACACAAATATTGTTCCAGGGTAGCCAATAAGGGCTTTCATACAGCTCCCAGCCAATCAGCAGGCAGTATAGGGGTGTATCAGAGGCACCGGAAAAGCCTAAGCATGCAGCCTTTTTAGGGAGAGGAGCTAACAAGAGAACATTTCTGTTAGGGACAGTGTGTGTGATTGGAGGCCAGAAAAGCAGTGGTGCACTTACCAAAGCATTACAGAAGCTGCATTGTGTTGGGCTTGTGGGCAGTCTTTGACTTGTCAGCTTAAAGGGAGTAGAAGACTGAGGGACAATCACACTTGGTGTATGTTCAGTTTAGCTACAGTCCTACTACAATACATAAAAAGCACTATAGCAGTTGCATTGAGCTGGGCTTATATGCTGATTATTTGTGTGGCAAAATAAAGGGGAAAAGGTGTGCATACAATGGATTTGTGTCACATTTGCACATAGTTGTTAAAGTGCAAATTCACGTGCTGCTGTTTGCTTGTTTGTGAAAAATATGCTCATCGCTTGTTGAGATCCCCTCTTAAACACTTAGACCAGAAAATAGAAGGTTATACCTCCAATCCCTTTAAAATCTTCAAAGATCCTTAATGCTCAAAGAAGCATTTTAGCATATCAAAGCTAAAACCCATATTACATTTAAACTCTGCAATCATATATTAGTGAACTTTGCAATGGATGGACTATTCCTACATTCCCGGCTCACAGCTCTTCTTACTATGTCATTTTAACAAGCTAAATTTCTGAGGGATTCCCTCAGGTCTCTTGCTTATTCTGGAATCACTTTTAGGGTATGTTCACACATACGCAGATTTGATGTGCAGGATTTTCTGCTGCAGATTTCAATGTAAACTAAAGGATTAGGCTCAGCTTCCAATCTGCAGTTACAAATCCTGCATCAAATCTGCTCAGGATCCTGTTTGTGTGAACATACCCTTAGGTAGTGATAAGCGGCATTGGCCATATTCAAATTTGCAATATTTCGCGAATGTAGAGACAAATATTTGTCCTATATTTGCGAATTTCGTGTATTCGTTATATTTGCATGTTCGCATATGTGAATATTTGCATATTCGAGGAAGAAAACAGTGAGGGGGTGGGCAACTTTACTATTGGTTGCAAGGGATGGTGTTGATGCCCTCTGACAAGTGTATTTGCATCATTCTAGTTGGCCCACAAGTGAAAAGAAGGAATATGCAAATATTCACATATGCGAATATACGCATATGCGAATATTCACATATGCTAAAATGCGCATCTGCAGAAAAAAAGTGAATATTCGTAATTTTGAATATATATCGAATATATTCACGAATTTGCGAAATTTGCGATAAAAATTTGAAATGTGAATGTGCGTGCAACACTACCCTTAGGGTTCCAATGACAGTTGAATCCTGTTAATAATGTTAAGAGAAAATCATTTGTGTACTTATTTATTGTAAATTTATTTTTATCTGATCCCTTTCTCGAGGTGCCTACTTTCATGAAATTTTGGGAGAGAGAACTTAAAATATTATTTTATAAAAGTAACACTATTTTTGTATATGACATTTGGGTCTCCAGATGTGTCAGGATTAAAGAGAATTTCTACAAGGTTCTTACATAATTGTATAATACCCCCTTAAAGGGGTTATCCACCATAAGGTGATTTTAGTACGTACCTGGCAGACAGTAATGGATATGCTTAGGAAGGATCTGCACTTGTCTTGGGGCTAAATGGCGATGTCATGAGATTACCATAAGACTGTGGCTAGCTTTTTGTGAACTTGTATTTCCTGTTTGACTTATGTTTTTTTGACTACAAATCCCACAATTCCATTTTCCTCCCACCCATTGAAACAGAAGACCTGTGGTTTTCAATCAGGGTGCCTCCAGCTGTTGCATTAGTTGCAGATTGATCCCTCCACCCATTGAAGCAGAAAGGCTCCCTGTCATCAGCTGACTAGTGAGTCAGGTCTCGGCCGCATTGCAAGCTGGAAAAAATCCGAGACAACAGTCATTTTGTATGCTGGTAAAAATAAATATTGGGGTGAAAATCACAGAAGAATTGTGAGAAAACCATCACACACAGGTAAAGACATTATATTATGAACTACACTAACTATACAGCCCCTGTAGCATAGTCAAATAAAAAATAAAAAATCCTGGAATACCCCTTTAACACTGCATCAGTTTTGCCAATCAGTTAGGGTGCATAGGGTGTGTAAGGGGGAGAAATTTAAAAACTGTCTGCTGCCATAATCCGGCAATAAAAACTGATACAGTTAAAAAATGAGCTGACTGAAGTCCCTATCTGACTCCGTATAGCTCATTCAAATGAATGGGATGTGGTGAGGGTCTGCGGGGGATACGACAGCAGCCTTTTTTTTAAATTTCTCCACCAGATCCGGCTGCCGTATTGCATAATCGTAATGAAGATGTAGCCTTGCATTGTCACTATGCAGTAGGATCCTTGGGTTGCATGGTGGCCCTGCCCTAGGATTGCAAAATATTTGTGAGATATTTGAGCTAAGATATCAAAAATATGTAACATTTAAATTCCTTGCTCTCCCAAAAAAGGCTTCTTGAGCATACTCACTGAGGTCTCGTGTCTATCTGAAACAAAAAAAATGCCTTGCTGACTACTGCCAGAATACTATTCTTGAAAATTACTATTTACTGAAAACTACCAAAACCCTTGTCGCAATGACTGTATAAATCTGATCAACTGTATAGATTTGAGTAATTTGTCCATGGGGCATCATACACTCACATTTCCTCTGAATTTAGGAACTATGGATAAAATCATGGAACCAGTATGTGGGCTAGGAGATACGAAACACTAACTCATCTAAGACAGATGTCCTGGCATACCATAGTTGACCCCCTTTCCCCCTATACTCTATATTGCCCTCTTTCCCCTTCTCTTCTGCTTAGAATTACTATTATTATTATTTACAGTAGGTACTGGTAATATGTGGCTCATTATTGTTATATGCAAATTTCACACCCAATTACTTGTAATCTTCTGCTGTTGTGTAATGTTTTTAGTTTTTATTGTATTTTGATGTAATTATTAATTGTAACAGTGCAGCATGTCTTTGGTTAAAGGGGTACTCCCGTAGAAAACTTTTTTTTTTTTAAATCAACTGGTGCCAGAAAGTTAAACAGATTTGTACATTACTTTTATTAAAAAAATCTTAATCCTTCCAATTCATGTTATGGGCTGTATACTACAGAGGAAATGCTTTTCTTTTTGGATTTATCTGATGTCACAACCACAGTGCTCTTTGCTGACCTCTGCTGTCCATTTTAGGAACTGTCCAGAGCAGCATGTTTGCTATGGGGATTTTCTCCTGCTCTGGACAGTTCCAAAAATGGACAGCAGAGGTCAGCAGAGAGCACTGTGGTCATGACATGAGAAATCCAAAAAGAAAATAATTTCTTCTGTAGTCTATAGCCCATAAAAATTACTGGAAGAATTAAGATTTTTTATTAGAAGTAATTTACAAATCTAACCTAGTGATAAGGCAAGAAAGGAGAGGGCACACAAGAGGTGATATCACCTTACTACTGCAGCACGGTATTGGCAACCTGGGTACAAGTCTCCTGCGGGGTGCATATACAAAGGGTGAGGTATCCAAATAATTCAATGAAGAAAGTGTGTATGTACTCACCACTCAACAGAGACAGCTGTTGCATAACTACAACTCCCAGCATGTATGGTCTGTCAGTGCATGCTGGGAGTTGTAGTTTTGCAACAGCTGGATGTTTGCCCCCCCCCCCCATGTGAATGTACATGGTACATTCACACAGGCGCGTTTACAGCAAGTTTTCTGCTGCAAGTTTGAGATTTTCAGCTGCAGCTCAAACTCCCAGCTCAAACTCACTGTAAACTCCTGCCCGTGTGAATGTATCCTAAAAACACTACACTACACAAAATAAAAAGTAATACACTACATATACACATACCCCTAGAAAGTCCCCCCACCCAATAAAAAAAAAAACGTATTGTACGGCAGTGTTTCCAAAACAGAGCCTCCAGCTGTTAAAAAACAACAACTCCCAGTATTGCTGGACAGCCACTGACTGTCCAGGCATGCTGGGAGTTTTGCAACAGCTGGAGACACCCTGTTTGGGAAACACTGCCGTTGGGTATTTTTGTGGCGGATTCAAATCCCCAATTTAGGATTCAAATGCGCATGGTGCTCTCTTGCTTTGGAACCCTGTCGTGTTTGAAGAAAAAAGTTTAGGGCCACATGGGGCCGTACTCGGGGGAAATTGTGCTACAAATTTTGGGGGGCTTTTTCTCCTTTTAACCCTTATGAAAAGGTAAAGTTGGGGTCTACACCAGCATGTTAGTGTAAAAAGAATTTATTTTTACACTAACATGCTGGTGTTGCCCCATACTTTAAATTTTCACAAGCGGTAAAAGGAAAAAAAGACTCCCAAAATTTGTAACACAATTTCTTCTGAATACGGAAATACCCCATATGTGGGTGTAAAATGTTCTGCGGACGCACAACATGGCTCAGGAGTGAGAGAGCAACATGTACATTTGAGGTCTAAATTGGTGATTTGGTGGCTGATTTTACAGCGGTTCTGACATAAACGCAAAACGATAAATACCCATATATGACCACATTTTGGAAACTACACACCTCATGGAACGTAACAAGGGGTATAGTGAGCCTTAACACTCCTCAGGTTTTTGACAAATTTTCGTTGGATGTGAAAATGAAAAAAAAAAACGAAATGCTGGTGTTACCCTACATTTGTAATTTACATAAGGGAGATCAGGAAAAAAGTCCCCCAAAATTTGCAGCCCCATTTCCTCTGAGCAAGAACATACCCCTTATGTGGATGTAAAGTGCTCTTCGGGTGAACTACAATGCTCAGAGGAGAAGGAGCGCCATTGGGATTTTGGAGAGAGAATGTGTCTGAAATTGAAGGCCATGTGTGTTTACAAAGCCTCCATAGTGCAAGAACAGTGGACCCCCACACATGTGACCCCATTTTGGAAACTACACCCCTCACGTAATGTAACTAGGGGTACAGTGAGCATTTACACCCCACAGGTGTAATTTCATTTTTCGTTTGCTCAGCCCACTGTTCCAAAGATCTGTCAAATGCCAGTGGGGTGTAAATGCTCACTGCACCCCTTATTAAATTCTGTGAGGGGTGTAGTTTCCAAAATGGGGTCACATGTGGGAGGGTCCACTGTTCTGGCACCACATGCACATGGCCCCCGACTTCTATTCCAACCAAATTCTCTCACCAAACACTCAATGGCGCTTCTTTTCTGAGCATTGTAGTTTGCCTGCAGTGTACTTTACATCCACAAATGGGGTTACACATTTTGGGAGGCTTTTTCTCCAATTACCCCTTGTGAAAATGAAAAATTTGGGATAACATCAGCATTTTAGTGAAAAAAATCTAATTTTTCATTTTCCTGTCCAACTTTAGCGGATATTTGTCAAACACCTGTGGGGTGTTAAGGCTCATTGTACCCCTTGTTACGTTAGTTAAGGGGTGTAGTTTCCAAAACAATATGCCATGTTTTTTTTTTTTTTTTTGCTGTTCTGGCACCATAGGGATGTATGCCCCTAAATGTGACATGCCCCCCAAAAACCATTTCAGAAGAACTTACTCTCCAAAATCCCATTGTCGCTCCTTTCCTTCTGAGCCTTGTAGTGCACCCACAATGCACTTGACATCCACCTATGAGATATTTCCTTACTCGAGAGAAATTGGGTTAAAAATTTTGGGGGGCTTTTTCTCCTTTTACCCCTTGTAAAATTTCTAAAACTGGGTCTACAAGAACATTAGAGTGTAAAAAATGAAGATTTTGAATTTTCTCCTTCATTTTGCTGCTATTCCTATGAAACACCTAAAGGGTTAACACACTTTTTGAATGTCATTTTGAATACTTTTAGGGGGTCAGTTTTTATAATGGGGTCATTTATGTGGTATTTCTAATGTGAAGACCCTCAAATCCACTTCAAAACTGAACTGGTCCCTGAAAAATTCAGATTTTGAAATTTTTTTAAAAAATTGGAAAATTGCTGCTGAACTTTGAAGCCCTCTGATGTCTTCCAAAAGTAAAAAATGTCAACTTTATGATGCAAATATAAAGTAGACATATTGTATATGTGAATCAATATATAATTTATTCCGAATATCCATTTTCCTTACAAGCAGAAGGTTTCAAAGTTAGAAAAATGCAAAATTTTCTAAATTTTCATGAAAATTGGGGATTTTTCACCAAGAAAGGATGCAAGTAATGACGAAAATTTAAAGTTAAAGTAGAATATGTCACAAAAAAACTATCTCGGAATCAGAATAATCGGTAAAACCTCCCAGAGTTATTAATGTATAAAGTGATAGTGGTCAGAATTGCCAAAAAAGGTCTGCGTCCTTAAGGTGAAAAAGGGCTCAGTCCATAAGGGGTTAATGAAGCGATTTGCGCAATCAAATCGCGGCAATATTCACATTAGTTGGGAATCCATTTTTTTCCTGAAATTCGTAACGATTTTGGATTAGTCAGATTCAATTTGTTCATCCCTAGCCATAATCTGTTCGTATATAGAATGTACTGTGAGGAATTATATATATGCAAATATAAATATATAAAAGAAATATATAAAAAAAATATCAGCTATCTATGGATAATATTATAATGCTCGATGGTAATATCGTATATCGTTGGTAATATTCGTCTGACTTTGAACTGGCCGGGCATATGGAATTGCTGTCAGCAGTGGAGCACCAACTATTGTACCTCCTAGTACAGGTTTGTTATAGAGTTGCATCCCTGGTCTCTGGCTGTATGGGAACCATAGCTTGATTTTGGAGCTATTTAAATATTTTTGCCATTGTTGATTGGTTCTTGGAATCTTCCTTCTCATAGGTTATATCTTTTATTGGTTGTACTGTTGTTCTCAGTGGTTGTACAGCATGTTGCTGACAGGTAATATTAGATATTTATATCTCATGGCATATAGTACTTATGGAGATACGATTTTTATAGATATAGGACAATGAGTAAATTTTCAGCAAATATAGATGCATATAGATGTATATTTTAGCTGGATAATATAGCTCGATAGTATAAAAATGTGGATAGTTCACAGAAAATATCGATGTGATCGATCTCTTATGTATGATGCTACATTATAGCTGTATCTTACCAATACATAATATAATATAATGATGATCAATATGTAATAATAGTAGGAGAAATAGTAAATAAGTACTAGTAGTGGAATACATAATATAATATAATGATGATCAATATAAAATAATAATTTAGAATAATAACATAATACTACCATAAATGTGCTTCCTAGTTAGTGGACAACTTGGAAAAAGCCATTGATTCTTTCAATACATCTATGTGCATATAGATGAGGCATCTGCTTCCAAAAAGGGATAATGTGTTGTTAAAAGCATAATAAATGTACTAATGCAGTGTTATTATATTCAACATTTTAGTTACCACTGGGTACCATCCTTTTACCCATAGTGATACAATTGTGCAATTGGCCGAACCAAAATTTGAACAAAAAAGTTTTCTCATCTCTAATATTTATGCCATTTTTCCATTGTAGTGTTTACCTGAGTCTCTTGTTTAGAATTCATTAGATTATTATGAAAATAAAAAACTTTTCTACAAGGAGGAATGTAAGAAAGGTACTGTATTAGTTTACCATCAGTACTGAAAGTATCAGTTTTTCTTTATGTTAGAAAATAGTTTACTCTTAGAAAGGAAATTAACTCTCTAGAGGGTAGTTAGTACTTATCTGTCAAAAAGTTCAGCTAAATTATTGATGCCCAGATATTTCAAATAACTAAGACTAAATTAGGGATATCTTGTTCTAAGTATTCAAATGAATTAACTTTGTTGGTGAAATTTTTGGAAATAGGGAGTGCAAGGTTTTCTTCATCTTATCCGGAATATGTACTAAAATAGGTACTGAAAGCAGTTAAGAGCTAAGAGGCACAATGGGGTTTATTTACTTATGTGATCCCGACTCTTTTTTCTCGGGTCTTGCGCCCAAATTGTGTTGCACGTTCCATGCAACACAATTTGCGACCAAAGAAAACAAAACCATTCATTTTACAAGAAAAACGGAAAAGGGGCATAACCAATGGAGAAAGGGGGTGTGGTCCAGAAAAAGGGGCATGTCCCCAACAGTTCTGAAAAATTCCAACATATTTACTAAGGTTACCATAGAAAATGTGGTGGATTTGAGCTGGGAAAAACCGACAGATCAGAACAGTTGTAAAAAAAAAAAAAAAAAAAAGCAAAACGTAGGGAAAAATGCAAAATGTAGGGAAACCTTAGTAAATATTGTGGGAAAATACCTGTCGGGAATCAAAACCCACAAAGAAAACTACACTCCACTCTTAGTAAATAAACCCCAATATCTTGATGTAACCATAAAAGTCTGTTCTTCATTGAAAAAACTTAGTAACATTTTTGAGTAACCCATGTTTTCTCATTCCCACTCCTACAGCAAGTTTCATTATAACAGCCTGAGAAGTTCTAGTTTTTTTTTTTTTGCTTTCCCAAATAAATTTGAAGATCACCTTATTTATAGAAAGATTTTTGGCACAAGGATTAAAATGGTCTAAAAAGGAACAAGATTTTAGGTAATATTATCATTATTTTATAACCTGCAAAAAAATATACCGGTCACCCAACAAACCCTATTCAAGTCAATTAAATCTTTGGGATCCGGCAGTGTCAGTTGTGTTTCAATCTATTTGGCGCAAAAAAAAAAGTCAAACATACCCTTAATGGGACGCAGCCTAATGTCAGTCTCAACCTAGCCTATGATCTAAACAATGGAGGTCTATTTACAAGGTTGTCAGGGTCATTACAGTCTCTTTTGTGACAGCTGTTTTTAAAGGGTGCCTTTCTTTGACCATATCAATGAAAAAATCCATATTCTTTATAAAAAGGTAATAAAACAGTGGAAATTGATCAATGGCATTCAATTGCACTGCTCAACAACTATTTTCTGGCAACAATTCTCAACAAACAGACAGTGCTTTTCATGCGGCTATTCCCTCTCGAGCACTGCTATTTTCCACAAGATATGCCTCTCAGTGCTTCCGTTGATATCCGGAAGGTTATTTTTTCTGTCATTGTATCAGGCTAAGGCTTTTCATCGAGTCAATTACAGGTACTACTTGCTCCTGCTAAATAGAAATTGTTTGCCCCAGAGATCCAGGATGACCATCTCAAAGCATTGTAAAAAATCACTGGGGGTTTCTCTCTGGTCATCAGTTTGTTAGCAATCTGGCAACCCTTTTAGGCTTAGTTCTGTTGTCAAGCAATGTTGTCCATTGAGAAGCTTCCTGTATGTATTTACAACCTATCCTTTTATTCAGAGGCTACAATGTGGACCTTTGGCAGGGGTTTTTATGGATCCATGACTAGAGGCCTTAGGCACAGTGTTGTACATGGATTATGTCATAACTAGAGATGAGTGAACCTCTCAAAAGTTTCTGCTGGTTCTCTAAACTTCTGTAAAAAGTAGTCTGACCAGAACCTGAACTTGACTAATAACCCTAAAACTTATATACTGTAAAACACTGTCTGGAAGCACCTTTTGACACTTTTAGATTGTCTAGCAGTCATAACACACTGTAATGAAGTAATGAAATGTAATCTATTAGGTCCAGTACAAAACCAAAAAATCAGTGGTAAGAAAACACAAAAGAAACATGAAAGAGACAATCTGGTTAGTTTCTAGTGTCAACCTTTTCTCTAATCAGTTTTTGATAAATCTCCTCCATGATTTTTACAGAAAATCTTTACTAAAATAATTTTTAGCCCTTGTCAAATTCTGTCAGATTCTTAATATTGACCATTTTCCTTCTTACAGCACATCTTAGAGAATTGCCTTTTCTGGTCACTATTATATCTCATTTACTGACAGGGTATCCAGAAAATTGCTGTTCACGTTCAGTGGTTTTAATGCTATAGGTCATAATAATGACAATTTGTTATGTAAAGTTAACTTTTTAAGTTGGCTACCAATTAAACATATTGGTTCCTTGATATTTTTTGATAAGTTAGTAAATACTTTATATGCAGAGGCAGCAGAAGTGACATTTTTATATTACTTTTAACATAGCTTTTTGTGGAGCAGGAAATGTAAATCACTGTAAGGGATGTTTCTAATAGTAGGTGCTAGTGTTGGAATAAAATCCTCACATGCTCAGTGTTCCCTTTGAACATAATACATATTTATCCCTTAGAGCAAACAGTGGTGTGAAACAAATACAAGTTTTCCAGTTTTAGTGTATAGTTTTACGTTTATTTTCTGAATTATCAATGATGCATGAACTATGCAAACTGACAGGGTAAGTGGTAAGAGACAATTTGATGCATGCTTCTTACGTATTGGTGTCACATAAAACAAGTTTTACCTTTTTTTTTGTTCAAATAAAATATATTAAATTACTACATATTGCTTTGTACTCCAATAGGCAATGTTTTGCTTTTAAAATGTCCAAAAAGTAAAGGTATAATAAATCTTTCCTGTCCTCTACAGAAATGACAATATTTTATAACACTGTTTCCATTTGTTATTTGTTCAGACTTAATCATTTGTAGAAAAGGGTGAAAAGTAAAGTTTGCCGTTATATTGAAGAAAATGTTATTATTTGACTTACCAACTTATTTATTACTTATTCATTTATTATTACTTCTTTAACAGAATAAAGACAATGCATTCCCCATGTATAGTTGTTGTATGAATTTAATAAGCAATACTGAGATAATAATAGGCTTGGTCCCAAAAAAGACTCACCCTGATAACATATTTCTCAGTATAACGACCAAAATAGATTTTTTTTTTTTTCAGATCTATGCCATGGATACTAGTTGTTTCACTTCAGTGGAAATCATTTTTTTTTTTATGAACTGGCTCCAGAAAGTTGAACAGATTTGTAAATTATTAAAAAATATTAATCTTTCCACTACTTATCAGTTGCTGTATAATACACAGGAAGTTTATTTCTTTTTGAATTTCTTTTCTGTCTGACCACAGTGCTCTCTGCTGACACATCTGTCCATGTCAGGAACTGTCCAGAGCAGGAGGGGTTTGCTATGGGGAATTGTTCCTACTCTGGGCAGTTCCTGACATGGACAGAGGTGTCAGTAGAGAGCACTGTGGTCAAACAGAAAAGAAATTAAAAAATAAATAAACTTCCTCTGTATTATACAGCAGCTGATAAGTAGTGGAAGGATTAAGATTTTTGAATAGAAGTAATCTACAAATCTGTTTAACTTTCTGGCACCAGTTGATATATAAAAAAAAATGTTTTCCACCGGAATACCCCTTTAACCTCTTAAGGACCCATGACGTACCGGTACGTCATGAGTCTGCTCCCGATCTATAAGGCGGGGCGTGTGGCATTGATCGCGGTGCTGCGCGCTATTAACCCTTTAGACGCGGCATTCAAAGTTGAACGCTGCGTCTAAAGTGAAAGTAAAACCATGCCGGTTAGCTCAGAGGGCTGTTTGGGATCGCCGCGGCAAAATCGTGGCATCCTGAACAGCTTACATGAAAGCCGGAGGATCCCTACCTGCCTCCATGCTGTCCGATCGCCGAATGACTGCTCAGGGCCTGAGATCCAGGCATGAGCAGTCAAGCGTCAGAATCATCGATCAGTGGTTTCTTATGAGGAACCACTGATCAATGTAAAAGATCAGTGTATGCAGTGTTATAGGTCCCTATGGGAGCTATAATATTACAAAAAAAAAGTGAGAAAAAAGTGACTAAAGATCATTTAACCCCTTCCCTAATAAAAGTTTGAATCCCCCTCCTTTTCCCATAAAAAAACTGTGTAAATAAAAATAAACATATTCGGTATAGCCGCATGTGGAAATGTCCGAATTATAAAAATATGTTGTTAATTAAACCGCACGGTCAATGGCGTATGCGCTAAAAAATTCCAAAGTCCAAAATAGTGCATTTTTGGACACTTTTTGTATCATGAAAAAATGAATAAAAATCGATCAATAAGTTCTATCAATGCAAGAATGATACCGCTAAAAACTTCAGATCATGGCGCAAAAATGAGCCCTCATACCGCCCCATACGCGGAAAAATAAAAAAGTTAAAGGGGTCAGAATATTTTAAACGAATACATTTTAGACGTATACATTTTCCTGCATGTAGTTATGATTTAGGGTATCATTTTAATCGAATGGACCTACAGAATAAAGATAAGGTGTCATTTTCACCCAAAAATGTACTGTGTAGAAACGGAAGCCCCCAAAATTTACAAAATGGCGTTTTTTTTTTTCAATTTTGTCTCACAATGATTTTTTTTCCTGTTTCACCCCATTTTTGGGTGAAATGACTGACGTCATTACAAAGTAGAATTGGTGGCGCAAAAAATAAGCCATCATAAGGATTTTTTAGGTGCAAAATTGAAAGAGTTATGATTTTTTAAATGTAAGGAGGAAAAAACGAATGTGCAAAAACGGAAAAACCCCTGGTCCTTAAGGGGTTAAGACAATCATGGCATATTGCTAGGACATGCTATCAAAGGGGTTTTCCAGAACTTTATGATTGCTGTCCTATGGACAAGCTAAGCCATTAATTCATGACAGGTGGGGGACCCTCACCTATCAGCTGTTTGATGCTTCACCTATACAGTGAACAGGTCCAGAAGCCCTGCACCATTCATTGCATAGTAGTGGCACCGGGTAACTGCAGCCAAAGTTCCCATTCATTTCACACTTTATAGTCCATAGGGATTTGCCATGGCTTTCAATTCTCACTGAGAAGGAAACTGAAGGGGCTAATCTTTCTTCTGGGAATCATTGGAAGTTGCTCCTCTTAACACTGCTTCCTTACTTGTTCCCTTCTTTTCTTAGGCTAGTTTGTAGAGAAACCAGCAGTTGGAGACAAGGTTAAAAAAAAAAAGTCTTCTTCACAATCCAAAGCATCAACCTAACAGGGAAAACATACAGAGGAGGCTTACATTATAGTTTACCTGTAGGTTATCTGTGCTGAGAAAGATGTTGATCTTTATTAATTTTTTATTTTATTTTGATTTATGATGTGACCAAAAATCAGCAATTTTTGGTATTTGGTATTTTTTTTTTACATTTATGTCATTCACCAAATGGGATAATAAATATTATGGTTTGATAGTTCAGGCATGTTTACATCCAGTGATGCCAAATATGTGTTTTTGTTCTTGTTTTAACCTCTTGGGGACGCAGGGCCCTGCATTCCTGACCCTTAAGGACACAGGGCGTACCTGTGGAGACCGGACCGGGATGCCTGCTGAAATCATTCCTATGACTCATACGGGTCATACGGTCATACTAAGGTCATACGGGTCTCCGGTGACCCGGAAAATAAGGAGTATCGGGGCTATCCAAGACACCCCTGATCCCCCTGAAGGGATAGGAGTGAGGTGGCAGGAGTGCCACCCCTCCTATCCCCGCTATTTGTCGGTCAGAAACGACTGAACAATAGCAGATCGGGGGTCGGGGGGGGGGGGGTAAAGTTCGGTTCCCCCTCTCTGCCCACCCATGGCAGTCCGGGCAGAGCAGGAGAACTGTCCTGTGAGTGGTGTCGGGCAGCGGCGGTGACTTACCGATCGGTGGGCGGCGATACTCCTGAAGGTGCAGCAGGTGGCGATCCTACCGGTGACAAGATCCTGGTGGTGAGTAGTTGCCTAACAACATCTGGAGGGTCACAGTTTGGATACCACTATACAGTGGTCTCTAATCTGTAGCCCTACAGGTGTTACAAAACTACAACTCCCAGCATACCCAGACAGCCGTTTGCTGTTTTGGCAAGCTGGGATTTGTAGTTTTGCAAGATTTAGAGGGGTAAAGTTTGGAGATCACTGTGCAGTAGTCTATAAACTGTGGCCCTCTAGATCTTGCAAAACTACAACTCCCAGCATGCCCACACAGCAGTTTTCTCTCTGGGCATGCTGAGATTTGCAGTTTTGCAACATCTGGAGGGCCACAGTTTGGAGATCACTGTGCGGTGGTCTCTAAACCATGGCCCTCTAAATCTTGCAAAACTACAACTACAATGGCTGTCTCGGCATGCTGGGAGTTGTAGTTGTGTGCAGCCAGCTGTTGCATAACTACAACTCCCAGCATGCCATTCGGTGATCAGTAGTGATAGAAGTGATCAGGTGAGTTAGGTAACAGAATCCAAGGTTCTCCAACCCGTGTGCCTCCAGCTGTTGCAAAACTACAACTCCCAGCATGCATGGTCTGTCAGTGCATGCTGGGAATTGTAGTTTTGCAACAGCTGTAGGTTTGTCCCCCAACCCCCGCCACCCCAATGTGAATGTACAGTGTACATTCACACAGGCGGGGGTTTACAGAGAGTTTCCTGCTTCAAGTTTGAGCTGTGTCAAATTTTCCCCCACAACTCAAACTCCTAGTGGAAAACTCACCGTAAACACTACACTACACAAAATAAAGGGTAAAACACTACATATACACATCCTTACACTGTTCCCACCCCACCCCCAGAAAAATACAAAATGTCTCGTACAGCAGTGTTTCCAAATTGGAGCCTCCAGCTGTTACAAAACAACAACTCTCGGCATTGACAGCCACTGACTGTCTAGGCATACTGGGAGTTTAACAACACCTCGAGGCACCCTGTTTGGGAATCACTAAAGTACAATATTTTTGGTAGCGGAGGCAATTGTAAGGCCCTATTCACACGGCAGAATTTCCACTCATCTACCCCCAATTCTGATTCCGCTTTTGAGGATTTTGTGCTGAATTGGTACCGAATAAAAGCGGAAATTCTGCAGAAGTGTGAATGGGAGTGTGGGCTCCCATAGAAGTGTATTAACCTTGAGAAAATTCTGCCGTGTGAATAGGGCCTAAGGCTTGCATCCGGGTCAGCCCCTATGCAAATCCCTAATTTAGGCTTCAAATGCACATGATGCTCTGTCACTTCGGAGCCCTTTTGTATTTCAAGGAAACAGTTTAGGGCCACATATGGGGTATTTCCGTACTCGGGATTTTGGGGGGCTTTTTCTCCTTTTACCTCGTATGAAAAGGAAAAGTTGGGGTCTACACCAACCTGTTAGTTATCCAAAAAGTTGAACAAAGGCACAGATAGCAACCTAGGCCACTTGTAACTACTCTCACAGAAAAGGATGCAATCTAGGTGAATTTTAGCAAAAAATTATAATCTTTATTTCACAGTAGGTTAAAAGTACATACACATTAAAATCACGAGAGGCATGATATGGTGGTCAGAAAAACACACACTGAAAAGCAGAGTGAGGCTGTTCCAAATATTCAACTTAGCAATAAATACAAATAGATAGACAATTATAATTCTATCTGTATATGCAATAGTATCCTCCAGCATGCAATGAAATAGCTAACTAAAGACAGTTAGTAAAAATGTAAATGGATGGAGGTAATAGTATATCAGATGATGTAATCAGAATGAATAATAGAATAGGGGAGACTGAAAATGAAAGCAAAGCAAATATAATCAACAGTACCAGTCATGCACCCTATGGAGGAACATCTCACCTACCCTGAACGCGTTTTCGCTATTCGCTTCGTCCCCAGACAAACTACAAGACAACAAAGAAATTCAAAAAGAAAATAATTTCCTCTGTAGCAAACAGCTGCTTAAAAGTACCGGAAGGGTCAATATATTTTAAAAGAAGTAATTTAAAAATCTGTTTAACTTTCTGGCACCAGTTGATTTAATTAAAAAAATGTGTTTATTTTTCCACCGGAGTATCCCTTTAAGGTGAAAATGGGCTGAGTCACTAAGGGATTAAATGGAAAATGGGGTAAAAATAAAAATGTTTTTAATTATTTTATTTACACTTTTTAAGTCTCCATGTGGCTTTTATATGTAATCATTAATTTGCTAACATTAAATAATGTTATGCTATTGCATAGCATTACTCAGTGTCATAGCCGAGAACCCACACGGAGTAGGTAAGGCATATAAACTGAATGGACAACTGCATGTATGTTGCAGGAGTGTCAATCAGGTGGGGGGACATGGATAGTAGCTCTTAAGTACCTTGATCGCTATTGATCAAAGCATTAAAGGAGTTAATTATGGGATCACCATTGTCCATCAGAATGCCGTATACGAATGCCATATATTGCCATAAAGTAAATCAATAAGGTAGCTATCAACCAAAATTAAATAGTCTTCCCACAATATATATCAAATAAAATCAGGGAAGTGCTTAAAATCTAACTTCATACACAGTTTACGATACAAAATGCTGCTCAGTATGTCTATGCCGTTCAGTATTTAAATGTACTTACTGGTATGTTAAGTACCAGGGCACCAGAACTTACATCTATGTCTGATGTTTTTTAGGAGTTAACCTCTTAAGGGTGCGTTCCCACCTGGCATATATGCAGTGTATTTGATGCTGCGCAAAATTTGCGGCAGCAGCGAGAAATACGCTGCGTATTCCTCGCTCACTATACACACAGGGCTTTCCGGCGGCAGCCCTAGGCATGTAGTGAGTTTTGGAGGCGGAGCCTTATGCCAGCATCACTGTGATGCGCGTCTCCATCTCCAAAACTCACTGCCGCCAGAAAGCCCTGTGTGTATTTCCCACTGCCGCAAATTTTGCGCAGCATCAAATACGCTGCATATATGTCAGATGGGAATGCACCCTTAGGACCTCGCATTTTTTGCACTTCTGACCACTTTCACTTTAAGCATTAATTACTCTGGGATGCTTTAACTTTTCCTTCTGATTCCGAGATAGTTTTTTGTGACATATTCTACTTTATGTCAGTGGAAAATTCCAAAATTTTACCTTTTTTTAACTTTGAAGCTCTCTGCTTATAACGAAAATGGATATTCCAAATAAATTACCGTATTTTTCGCCGTATAAGACGCACTTTTTCTTCCCCAAAAGTTGGTGCGTCTTATACGGCTTTGGGGAAAAGTTGGTGCGTCTTATACGGCAAATACACATTAAAACCTGTCCTATCGCGGCGGTCCCTGCGGCCATCAACGGCCGGGACCCGCAGCTAATACAGGACATTACCGATCGCGGTGATGCCCTGTATTAACCCTTCAGATGCGGCGATCAAAGCTGACCGCCAAGTCTGAAGCGAAAGTGACACTAACCCGGCTGCTCAGTCGGGCTGTTCGGGACCGCCGCAGTGAAATTACAGGACACCGGGAGGGACCTTACCTGCCTCCTCGGTGTCTGCTCCGTGCCGGATACCCTGCATGGTCGGCGCTCTCCTTCATCGTCATCACGTCATCGCGCACGCCATCCCGTCATCCAATATGAGCGGCGTGCGTAGCAGCATGATGGTGGTGACGGAGAGCGAGGATACCCGGCAGCAGAGATGTTCCGGAGCGACGGGGACACCCCAGGGACGCAGCGACAGCGATGGAGGGTGACATCCAGGGCAGCGGTGACGGGTCCGGAGCGGCGGGGACACGTGGGTATTACCTCCTATACCAGTGATCTTCAACCTGCGAACCTCCAGATGTTGCAAAACTACAACTCCTTGCAACATTTGGAGGTCCGCAGGTTGAAGGTTCAGAATCTTTTTTTTCTAGATTTTAACCCTTTAAAATTGGGTGCGTCTTATATGCCGGAGCATCTTATATGGTGAAAAATATGGTATATCTTGATTCACATACACAATATGTCTACTTCATGTTGGCATCATAAAGTTGACACGTTTTTACTTTTGGACAACATCAGAGGGCTTCAAAGTTCAGCAGCAATTTTCCAATTTTTCACAAAATTTTCAAAATCTGAATTTTTCAGGGACCAGTTCAGTTTTGAAGTGGATTTGAAGGGCCTTCATATTAGAAATACCCCATAAATGATCCCATGATAAAAACTGCACCCCCAAAGTATTCAATATAACATTCAGAAAGTGTGTTAACAGGAATAGCAGCAAAGTTAAGGAGAAAATTCTAAATCTTCTTGTAGACCCAGTTTTTGAAATTTTACAAGGGGTAAAAGGAAAAAAAAGATTGTAACCCAATTTCTCTCAAGTAAGGAAATACCTCATATGTGTATGTAAATAGTTCATTGGGCGCAGTAGGGGGCTCAGAAGGGAAGGAGCGGCAATGGGATTTTGGAGAGTGAGTTTTTCTGAAATGGTTTTTGGGGGGCTTATCACATTTAGGAAGCCCCAATGGTGCCAGAATATAAAAAAAAAAACAAACAACATGACATATTAATTTGGAAACTACACCCCTCAAGGAACGTAACAAGGGGTACAGTGAGCATTAACACCCCACAGGTGACTTTTCATTAAAGTCTAATGTGTACATTTTTACAAGGGGTAATAGGAGAAAATAACCCCCAAAATTTGTAACCCATCTCTTCTGAGTATGAAAATACCCCATGTGTGGACGTCAAATTCACTGCGGGCACACTACAATGCTCAGAAGAGAAGAGGTCACATTTTGCTTTTGGAAAGGAAATTTTGCTGAAATGGTTTTTGGGGGGGGCATTTCGCATTTAGGAAGCCCCTATGGTGCCAGAACAGCAAATAAAAACCCACATGGCATACTATTTTGGAAACTACACCCTCAAGGAACATAACAAGGGGTATAGTGAGCCTTAACACCCCACAGGTGTTTGACAAATTTCCGCTAAAGTTGGATGTGGGGGGCGGGGCCTGACCGCTGAGCTGGATGGCAGCATAGAAGTGCAGCTCTCCACGGCATAAGAACTCACCAGCGGCAAACAGCTCTATATCTTACTGAACATGGGCAAGACAGATAAGGCACACCTGGGGGACACCCCTGGCCCCACGAAAGGCATAAAAAGCCAGCCAAATATGGCTAAATTCCTGCAAAGACAGACCAGCCAAAGCCCGGCGCGAGCATCTAAGATGGCGCCCGCTCTACACAGCGATAGAGAAAGAGAGGAGGACTCGCACATGGACAGCGTGGCTGGAAGCCAAAGAGACTCAGCAGGTGAGGAGTCCAGGGCACCCATCTCCCGCAACTTTATCAGAAAAATCGTACACCAGGCGGTGGCCAAATCTTTACAAGCCGCTTTTGCCCCAGTTCTCCAAGAACTACAAGAAATCAAGGCAGACATTCGCCACGTAGGTGGCCGCGTGGAACAGCTAGAAAGCGCCGTCACAAGCGCCGTCTCCTTCTGTGACTCAGCCACACACCAACTGCGCCAGCATAAACATCATCTGAACACGGCCTTTCTGCAACTGGAAGACCAGGAAAATAGAAGCAGGCGCAAAAACATAAGAATCAAGGGCTTACCTGAGTCCTTTGCCAATGAAGCACTACTCTCTGTGACGCGGCAGATCTTCTCATCCCTGCTGGGAGAAGAACGCGCGGCCTCCATTGTCAGAGAACGAGTACACAGAGCTCTACGCCCGCAACCTCCTCCCTCCGAGCCTCCGAGAGACGTCATCTGTGGACTTCTAAGCTTTCTTGACACCGCTGCTGTTCTAAAAGCAAACCATGAGACGGAAGTGGTAACCTATGAGGGCACTGCGATCAAACTCTACCAAGACATAGCGCCATCCACGCTTGCGAAGCGCAGGATGCTCAATCCGCTACTACAGAAGCTTCGAGACATGAATATTCTGTACACTTGGCTGTTCCCATTCGGTCTCTCACTATCCAGGAATGGCAAATGGCTAGCAGTACGCTCTCCTGACGACCTACCTAAAGTATGGACCTTTTTAGACGTTGAGCCTATTGAAATTCCCTCCTGGCTACCTGTCCAACTGGGTACACATCTGCTGGAATTACCGAAGCTACCTGCATGGACCAGAGTGGAAAAGTTCAAGTCGCCCAAGAGCAAAAAAGCAAACCATAAGCTGAACCAGAGAGGAGACCTGGCTCCTGCATGAAATCCGTGAGCATCGCTGGTCAGATCTCTCTCATCCCACACTTGTACGCACCTGTACAAGGCCCGGTTCCTGTTTGTTCACCATGCTGCGTTCCTCTTGGTTTCTTTGCACACGAAGGTTGGAGATCTGGATGGACTGCATTGGAGACTGTACCCATGGGACATAACCCTGACAGGTCGTATCAGATGCTGTTTTAACCCCTCACCACCTATAGTCGGTGCCCCTTATCTCCCCCTCGCCTATACCCTTCCCCCGCCCTGCCCCCCCCCCCCCCCCTGTGGGACTTTTACTGTAGGCGAACTCTGCCTCCTCATGGGACCCTGGCACTCTCACCCCGTGCTGTGTGTCCCCACTCTTCCCGTGCTGACATACTTGTGCCTCCAGGACCTGCCGCGGAACACAGAGATGACATTCCCATTGAGCGTACATGGCGATGCCAGCTCTGCGGCGGGGGGACCACCCTCCTGGGGCCCTTCACGCGGAGGCCTTTCCTCTTGATACCCCTGGTTCTCGTTAGTGAGACTGTGTTTCTGGACTTCAGGAAATGTATTTTCTCTACACACTTTCCCTCAGCTGCTGTCCTGTAGCAGCGGGTCTGCCTAGTTCATATACACCGAGACCCGAGGGTCCCGCTGGATTCACTGGGGGGGTGGGGGGGTGTGGGTTGCGGGGTCTTAGCAACACCGACACACATATAGAACAGAAGTTTACTATGTGACTTACAGGCTGTGTTATTTGTTGTGACTCCTACACTTCTTCCCTGTCTTACGCTCCCCTCCATTTACCACTGGCTTACCTTCTCTGAGATATCTCCTCCTCCCTCCCCACCAGTACCCCCTTCCTTCCCCCCCTCCCTCCCTCCCCCCCTGTTTGCGCAGATATTATGTTATTAGATTTGTCGAGAGCCTTACTCCCTTCTTTAGTCGGTGAACTATCTGATATGCAACCCTAGACTTGATGCCGCCTTCAGATATGGCCTTATACTACTATGTACCTTAGGCGCTTACGATGCCTTATGTTCTCTTGAAATTGAGCACTTCGTCCAGATCTCTCTAGTTTGACAGAGCTGTTCATTGTTGTTGTATTATTGCTACGTTCAGTAGCTGGTGAGATTCCGCTGTCGGCCATGGATTTCATCCGCCTCGCCTCACCTTACCTCACCACACTTTAGCACTCAAGTGTATCTGACTGCCCCATTACTTACTAGTGGGGTTCCTATCATTAACCAATAACTGACTGTTCTTCCTCTTCCTCTGCTTTCTTACTCCTTCTCTACTCTTTCTTCTGCACCTCTTATCTCTCGCTCCCACTCTCCCCCAATATTCCCAATATCTTACCATCTTCTCTCCCTTTCTAGTGATATCCCCCCCTCCACCCCACCCATTGTCTCTCCCCAAGGTGATCTTGACCTCACCCTCTACGCCTCCACCTACCCCTCATGTTGCCCATTGCCCTTGAGGGAGGTTTTACACTTGGTTGCACTTCTTACCACTCACCACGGCCCCCCTCAGGTTCTGCACGTATAATGTTAAGGGATTCAACTCCCCTGCCAAAAGACATAGAGTATTGTCTCTCCTGAAAAAAAATAAAGTGGATGTCTTATTCTTACAAGAAACGCATTTTAAGGAAGGAAGACTTCCTTCTCTACCTACTAATCTGTTTGCCTCTTGGTTCCACAGCTGCAGCACAAATTCCTCTTTCAGAGGAGTGGCCATTGCGATCCGCCGGGATATACCTTTCACGCTTCTGGAGAGCCATGATTGTGGAGGCTGTCGAGCCATACTACTAAAAGGTAAGGTGGGGATCGGCCACATATACACTAGCTTCCTTATATGCTCCGAACGCGCACCAGATTCCGTGGCTGCTTGGTGTGCTGGAGAGGCTGCACACTTTCGTTGAGGACCCAATCATAGTGGGCATGGATGCTAATCTGACCCTAGACCCTAAGATGGACTCCTCCACAGGGCGATCCGCGGTCTCTCCGGTGGCACTACGCACCCTGAGGAATAAATTGCACGAACTGGGCCTTGTAGACATCTGGAGAGCCCTAAACCCCTCTGACCGCACTTATTCTTTTCACTCCAGACCACATGACTCATACCAACGCCTAGACTACTTGTTCTGCCACGACAGTATCCTGTCAACTCTCCAATCAGTTGATATTAACCCGAGAACACTATCAGATCACTCGCCGGTCTTGGCAACCATTCATCTCCCCCACATCCCTGACAGAGACTGGACATGGAGACTAATGAAGCATTGTTGACGGATGACCTAGTGGTATCCCAGTTGTCAGAACAGTTGAGCTCCTTCTTTGATACTAACCTGACGCCTGGGATGCCCATGCCCGTGGTTTGGGAAACCCATAAGGCTTTCATGAGAGGGCTGTTGATTGCCCTCGGGTCACATAAAAAGAAGGAGCGCAACGAAACCATCTCCCAAATACTTAAGGACCTTGCACTGTTGGAAAATGTGTCTCAGGTGACCCCAGATAGCACCTGGGAAGCACAAAAACAATCCCTGAGAGACAAGTTGAAAGACATTCTTAATAAGAAACACTCGGAGAACGTTATTAGGTTCCGTCACAAATTATTCATGCTCGGAGACAAAGGAAGCCGCCTAATGTCGACCATGCTCAAGAAACGGAAAGAAAAAGCGTTTATCCCCAAAATAATTGATAGGAACGGTTCCACCCACACGAGCCCTAAAAATATAGCCCTCGCCTTCCAACAATACTACAAATCCTTATACAATTTACCCATAGCTGAGGAGGTGGGAGTAAATAGGACTCAGGCTATAAAGAACTTCCTTAACGACTTACATTTGCCGACACTTACCTTAAAAGATGGCAAACAACTCCTAACTCCATGTACCGATGACGAGGTACTGCGAGTCATAAAATCCTTCCCAACGGGGAAAAGCCCAGGGCCTGACGGTCTTAGCCTATTTTACTATAAAAAGCTCCAAACCCCGCTCCTCCCTCGAATCACCAATTGGTGCAATGCCCTACTTAACGGCGCCACACTACCAAAGCAGGCGTTAGAGGCACACATTACCATTCTCCCGAAGGAAGGTAAGGATGCTTCTCTCTGCCCCAGTTACAGACCTATATCATTACTGAATCTGGATGTGAAAATATGGGCGAAGTTGCTCTCTATGAGACTGAGTCACTTTCTCCCAGACCTTATTCACCCGGATCAGACAGGGTTTGTGAGGGGCAGGGAGGGAAAGCATAATTCGCTTAGGGTGATGCAGGCCATTCATTACGCTAACACTACAAAAAACCCCTTGGTCTTATTAAGTACGGACGCAGAAAAGGCCTTTGACAGAGTGGCCTGGGACTACATGTCATTGACGTGTCAAAGGTTTGGCCTGCCACGGCCCTTCATAAGTGCAATAATGTCCTTATACGACAAACCTAGTGCACGCATCAAGGTAAACGGAACCTTATCCCCCTCGTTTGATATTAGCAATGGGACACGCCAGGGTTGCCCTCTATCCCCCACCCTGTATATCATAGTGATGGAAACTCTCCTGCAGACACTCAGACAGGACGAGGGGATTCGGGGGCTGATGGTGGGGGGTCACACTCACTTAGCAGCTGCATTTGCAGACGACCTGCTACTGTTAATCACAAACCCCATCTCCGCCCTTCCAAAAATACAACTCATCCTTGATAGATATGGCACCATGTCCAACTTTAAAAGTCAATTACACGAAGTCGGAGATACTTAATATATCTGTACCACCAAAAGATTTAAAGGGCATAAAACATGACTCACCCTACCGTTGGCCATCGAGTAGTTTAACATACCTAAGGATTACCCTGCCCTCATCCTTGGATAGGATTTTTGCCCTAAATTATGTCCCACTGCTACAAAAAACTAGAACCAAACTGGAAGCATACAAACTACCATACCTATCCTGGTTGGGTAGGAGAAACTTGCTGCAATCCTATATAGTTCCCCCTATCTTATACTTGATGCATATGGCTCCAATTGACCTCCCGAAAAACCACCTGGCCCAATGGAGGAGGCTTTTCTCATCGTTTTTATGGTCCTCAAAGCGTCCCCGCCTCACACACTCCCTCCTGACTAGACACAAAAAATATGGAGGAATAGGCATACCGGACGTTGCACAACTTCATAAAGCTATACACATCCACAGATGGATCGAGTTGGTGTCAGAGACCAGCTTACTCCAGGGGTCTTCACTAGAACTGATGCAACTTGATGGGAGAGATGGTGGACAGGCGCTCATTGTGGGTCCCTACCAAAGAAATGATAAACAAACAACAAAACCCTCTGTTGAAAGGAACACTTGTGGTAAAAAGGTGCCATGATATCCAAATGAACTGGGATGCCTCACATAACAAGTCCCTGTCCCCCATGATGCCGAGCTCACTAATACCCTACATACTGACTGGAAGGGAGTCCCTACTCCCTGATATATGGTCCAAATTAACGACAATCCCGCTCATAGACCTCTGCCCAGGTAAAAGACCTCCAGGGAAGGAGCGACTGAGAGAACTGCTACCTAACGTTAGACTGAGATACCCAAAGAAAAAATTCCCACACAGTAGGTCCTACGCCACAAGACATAGAGTAATTCATAAAGAAAAAGGCGTCAAACAGGACATAACTAGCACAAAGTATACTTTATTAACATGAAAAATGACAAGACATTTAAAATAATTTAAAAGAATACATATATAGTAGTAAACATGAATCCAATAAATGCTGAGAGAGAAAAACGGGGGCTATGCTTGTCTGCCAGGGAAGGAGTTAAATAAATAGTGCACAATAAGTATTGACTCCCGTGAATTAATAAGGGAGGCTACGGCTCAAGGGTTGTGGATTAAATATTAGAATCGGATCCAGCAATATGCTTGGATCGCAAATAAGTACAGAAAATCAGAGAGCAAATGAGGGAGCCTCAGGGGATCAATAGCGCATTATAGTTAGAACAAACCCTGAGCTAGACAGAATAAGGAAATACTTTACCAAGTGGAGCGAGGAGTACAATGCTACAGCCACCCGCCACCCAACGTTTCACCAATGAAGGCTTCTTCCGGGGTGTGGTCAATAGAGTGTGGGGTATGTATATATGCAGAGACTTAACCAATTAAAACCAGGGACTAAAACACGTGATGTAGTTAAGGCGTCGAAGACGCCCATAGGTCACTGTTACCAAGCCTCGCATTCATGGCGAGGTCCGGAAGCAGATACGTCTGTCAGCGCGCATCACCTGACAACGGGAAGTCGCGCCAGAGAGCTCCACAGCGTCGCGAAACAACCTAGCCTCGCTTCCAGAGCGAGGCTCGGATGTACGGGCCAATCGTATACTAGGGTTGTATCATTATCAGGTGGAGGGCCAAGCCTCGCTATCAAAGCGAGGCTTGGAGGGTACTCAGATGCGGAGATCCCTACTAATGCGAAAGTTCATGACGCTAGATAGTTAATTATAATTATATACAGGCACAATTCAAACATAAATAAAGTATATTCATTTCTATATCAAATCACCATATTATAGATTACGTATCAGGGACTAAATATAATAATAATAAATCATAATAAATCATGATGGGTACATATTGTGGGTAAATACATAAAGAGTACACACTTTAGGTAAGTACATATAATACTAGGGTCACATGTTATGTGGATGCAAGTGCGTATTATTTTGTATTTTTTCATATATTTATATATTTTATTATATAGATATTCATGCTGCTGCACTGCACAAGGGCAGTACAACAACATGAAAAATCAAGGTAAAGTGCATCGCGTGCAAAAAAAAAAATAAAAATAAAAAAAAAGGGGGGTTTTTGGGAGGGGAAGGGAAACAGATAATTACAATAACAGTGAAAAAAGGTGCAAGTGCAAGGTAAACACACAGTGCCAAGGTGAAAGTGACATGCAGAAAAGGGGGGGGGGGAAAGGGGAAAAAAGAGGCATATATAAATGTCTGACTAGTGAAAGGGGGGACATAATGTCAATTAATGTGTAAGAAAGTGAAAAGTGGGAAAATATGAAATATAGCTTAATAATTAATACCACTCTCATAATTAAATAAATAAATGGGTAGCAGTGAGTGTTAAATATAGTTTAAACAATTTGATTAAAGCCCCAAGGGTAATGTAAATAAACAAAGAGGGGCGTAAAGATGTGGGTATTTAAAAATAAGGAGGTGACAGTATAGTGTGAGATTAGTGTATGGAGTGTATGATGGGATGAAAGAAGTGAAAAGTGTGAGTGAGGACATGTATATGTGATTAAAAAAACCTTTGTTGAAATGTGATAGGATAATGTGAAGAAAAGGAGATTATGATTATGCATAAAAAACATAGGGTACATGAAGTGAGAGTAAAAATGTCATATCAAGAAATATATAGTTAAAAATTAGTAATTAAAAATAGAAAAATATTAAAAATATATAAAGAATTTATAAAGAGGGGGTTGTGACCCTGGAAGTGTACATAGAAAAATATGTTTTAAAGTTGATAAGAGGAAGAGAGTCCCAACATGATTCCGATGGTGAGGTCGCTCCAACGATGGAAGGAGGCTAAAAATAGTCACGTGATGGCCCTGGTTGATAAGTCTCATAACACATCTAGATAGACAATCAGATACTCTTTATGTATTTACCCACAATATGTACCCATCATGATTTATTATGATTTATTATTATTATATTTAGTCCCTGATACGTAATCTATAATATGGTGATTTGATAAAGAAATGAATATACTTTATTTATGTTTGAATTGTGCCTGTATATAATTATAATTAACTATCTAGCGTCATGAACTTTCGCATTAGTAGGGATCTCCGCATCTGAGTACCCTCCAAGCCTCGCTTTGATAGCGAGGCTTGGCCCTCCACCTGATAATGATACAACCCTAGTATACGATTGGCCCGTACATCCGAGTCTCGCTCTGGAAGCGAGGCTTGGTTGTTTCGCGACGCTGTGGAGCTCTCTGGCGCGACTTCCCGTTGTCAGGTGATGCGCGCTGGCAGGCGTATCTGCTTCCGGACCTCGCCATGAATGCGAGGCTTGGTAACAGTGACCTATGGGCGTCTTCGACGCCTTAACTACATCACGTGTTTTAGTCCCTGGTTTTAATTGGTTAAGTCTCTGCATATATACATACCCCACACTCTATTGACCACACCCCGGAAGAAGCCTTCATTGGTGAAACGTTGGGTGGCGGGTGGCTGTAGCATTGTACTCCTCGCTCCACTTGGTAAAGTATTTCCTTATTCTGTCTAGCTCAGGGTTTGTTCTAACTATAATGCGCTATTGATCCCCTGAGGCTCCCTCATTTGCTCTCTGATTTTCTGTACTTATTTGCGATCCAAGCATATTGCTGGATCCGATTCTAATATTTAATCCACAACCCTTGAGCCGTAGCCTCCCTTATTAATTCACGGGAGTCAATACTTATTGTGCACTATTTATTTAACTCCTTCCCTGGCAGACAAGCATAGCCCCCGTTTTTCTCTCTCAGCATTTATTGGATTCATGTTTACTACTATATATGTATTCTTTTAAATTATTTTAAATGTCTTGTCATTTTTCATGTTAATAAAGTATACTTTGTGCTAGTTATGTCCTGTTTGACGCCTTTTTCTTTATGAATTACTAACGTTAGACTGCATTACTTACATGAACGTATGATCACTGGTGCGTGTTCGGAGCTGTTACACTCATACACCATCAGAGCTGACCCCACCTGGCCTGAGTCATTCCTACCACTGGCTAGGGAAGCCAGAATCAAATTAACTGCTGTAAAAAAGCGCATTATGGAGGATCAAACTGGGGGCGCGCCTGCATACTTACTCTCGTGGGAAAAGGACTTGCATCGGACTTTTTCTGATGCGGATCGGGCTACGATCTTGAACCGCTCTCATGGCTTCTCCAGGTGTGTCAGATTGCAAGAATGCCAATTTAAATTGGTATCTCATTGGTACAGGACTCCCAAGCTTCTTCACCGCTGGGGGCTTTCCCCGTCAGATAAGTGCTGGAGGAACGGTGGAGCCACAGGCAATCTTTTTCACATATGGTGGACATGCCCTGAGATAGTACGGTTTTGGTCAGAGATTAACAAAGGGCTGAATGACATATTCGACAAACAGCTGACCTTGACACCATCGTTGATCTTATTAAACTTGTCTTCAGAACATGTGCCACTACATAAACATTCCCTCTTAGCACACCTTCTTTCTGCCGCGAAAGCACTAATACCTTTACACTGGAGAGACCCTCACCCACCCACATACCAAGAATGGGTCTCAAAAGTTAACTCCATTTGCCGGTTGGAGGAACTATCCAGATGGAGTGACCGCTCCTTTGACAAACACTTTGCCACATGGCATCCGTGGCAACATTATAGGGACACAGATCCACTCTTACCTAGCTCCCACCCCCCCTCAGTAGCCAATGCACAGCATTAACAATGCTCCCCCCCTTACTCCACTATCACTAAAGATCACCTACCCTCCCCCACTCCTCCCCCTCTCCCTTACCCTTCATTGTGTGAGCCCTCCCTTTCCTTTCCCTTTCTTTCCTAATCCCTTATGTCATGCATAGAACACATGCCCACTCCTCTTCCTTCTCTTCTTCTTCTTCTTCCTGTCCTTCTTCTCCCTCCTTTTCTTCCTCTCCGTCTATACTAGTTTCAACTCTCTACCTGAACTTGACTCCCACTTCTTATCTAATCTCAATGGTATTGAGCTTCTTAGTTGTGTGACACCATTCCTGTTCACTGTACAATGCGAATCATACACCAGATTGTAATACCAGCCATATGCCTTTGCACTTAGACTGGTGAAATGTGACCATATGATGTGTCTGTACTTTTGCTCGCAATTCATGTTCTACTGACAGAATGATGGACGTATCACAGTTGTCATTTAGTGACGGGTTGTATGTTGGGTCTACGAACCCTTTAACGTTTGTACTAAGATTTAAAAAAATAAATAAATAAATAAAATTCAAAAATAAAGAATTAAAAAAAAAAAAAGTTGGATGTGAAAATGAAAAATGTGATTTTATCACTAAAATGCTGATGTTACCCCAAATTTTTCACAAGAGGTAATAGGAGAAAAAGCTTCCCAAATTCTGTAACACCATTTCTTCGGAGTATGGAAATACCGCATATGTGGATGTAAAGTGCTCTGCAGGCGAACTACAATGCTCAGAAGAGAAGGAGCGCCATTGAGCTTTTGGAGAGAGAATTTGGTTGGAATAGAAGTCAGGGGCAATGTGCATTTACAAAGCCCCCCGTTGTGCCATAACAGTGGACTTCCACTGTGACCCCATTTTGGAAACTATACCCCTCACAGAATTTAATAAGGCGTGCAGTGAGTATTTACACCCCTGGCATTTGACAAATATTTGCAACAGTGGGCTGTGCAAATGAAAAATACAATTTTTCATTTTCTCGGACCACTGTCCCAAAAATCTGTCAGACACCTGTGGGGCGTAAATGCTCACTGCACCCCTTATTAAATTCAGTGAGGGGAGTCGTTTCCAAAAGTGGGTCACACAGGGGGGGGGGGGGCAAACCTCCAGCTGTTGCAAAATTACAACTCCCAGCATGCACTGACAGCCCTTATATGCTGGGAGTTGTAGTTATGCAAGAGCTGGAGGCACATTGGTTGTGCAACACTGAGAGTGTATTACTTAACTCAGTGTTTCTCAAACGGTGTGCCTCCAGCTGTTTCAAAGCTAGAACTCCCAGCATGTACAGTCTCTCAATGCATGCTGGGAGTTGTATTTTTACAACAGCTGGAGGCACACTGGTTGCGAAACACTGAGTTAGGACACAAACGCTGTTTCACAAACAATGTGCATGCTGAGAGTTGTAGTCTTGCAACAGCTGGAGGCACACTGCTACAACTCCCAGCATGCCATTTGGTAGTTTGTGCATGATGGGAGTTGTAGTTATGCAACAGCTGGATGCACTTTTTTCTATGAAAAAATGTGCCTGCAGCTGTCGCATAACTAGAACCCCCAGCATGCACAGACTACCAAAGGACATGCTGGGAGTTGAAGTTGGAACTCCATCTGTTGCTGTTGGATGTGCATGCTGAGAGTTGTTGCTAAGCAACAGCAGGAGGTGAACAGGCCTCACCTCCTGCTGTATTCTGCCGCCGGGACCGCCGCTGCTATTGCCACCGTTCCTGCCGCCACCGCTCCTGAGGGAACCCTCGCCGGGCCAGGGAGAGATAAGAGACCCCCGCCTGCCCCGATCGTCACCCTGATCACCGCCCAGCAGCATCGTTCTGGAAGATCAATCACGTGATCATGAGGTGGCACCCGTGCCACCTCACTCCTGCTGGGTAAGGGTGAATGGGGCAGGGACCGAAATTAGCACGGGCGTACAGGTACACCCTGGGTCCTTAAGCACCAAGGAGCCAGGGCGTACCCATACACCCTGGGTCCTTAAAGGGTTAAACAAGGAAATTTTGAGAACAGAGGCTACATGGAGCATAGTACAAATACACAAAAAACATAACTGGGAGATAAAGAAAGACTATTGGAAGCCATTCTTCATGTCACAGTGATAAACTGATCAAGCCTAGCTCTTTACCTGGAATCCACAATTAAGATGGAAAGGGAAATTTGTTTGGGGGTCTGGCAAGAACTGCTCAATGGCAGAAGAAATGAGGAATTACACAGTACCAAATAACATTAATTGGGTGTTCTATAATGTATAATGCACATATATAGCAAGGTTTCTTGAGTGAAAGGCTCTCTTTGTGGTTATTCTCTTTTAGGCTGTAACGGACCTGGATGTGGATCCCCTAACCTGTGTGGCTGATGACTAGGACTGTATCGGGGAGCGGAGTCTAAGGTGCTGCTGGTCTTCACCAGAGCATGCTGCAAGGCAGGATGAAACCCAGGCGACACCCAGGCGACACCCAGTTCGCTACCCCCGATATGGTTCGAGCACACAGATAGCTGGGCTAGCTGGTACCGAAGGATAAGGCAGTAGCGTAGTCAAACGTAGCTGAAGGTCAAGGCAGGTGGAAAAGGTGCAAAGTCAAATAATGTAGCAGAAGGTTTGGATACACGGGTAATGCAAACAGGCTATAAGGGTCGCTTAATCTCAGGCTAGGGGCACTGAAGATCCGGCAGGGAAGTGTGGGAGGTGCAGGGACTTTATAATGTAGTGTCAGGTGCAACAACTAATTGTCCTTTAAATTTCAGAGCTCTGGCTCGTGCGCGCCCTAGGAGATGGGGACACACGCCAGGGCTGAGACACAGAGGAGGAGGCGGTAGTGGAGTATGGTGAGTGACGGGCTGGGATTCGCATGCGAATCCAGCTGCTAAGAAGTACTGGAAGGGTAAATATTATTTAATAGAAGTAATTTACAAATCTGTTTAACTTTCTGGCACGAGTTGACTTATAAAGACCTAAAAAAAATGTTTTCAACCGGAGTACTCATTTAACCCCTTAAGGACTGAGCGTTTTTCCGTTTTTGCATTTTCATTTTTTCCTCATCACCTTCTAAAAATTATGACACTTTCAATTTTGCACCTAAAAATCCATATGATGGCTTATTTTTTGTGCCACCAATTCTACTTTGCAGTGACATTAGTCATTTTACCAAAAAAATCCACGGCGAAACAAGTGCGACAAAATTGAGGAAAAATTTTCATTTTGTAACTTTTGGGGGCTTCCGTTTCTACGCAGTGCATTTTTCGGTAAAAATAACACCTTATCTTTATTCTGTAGGTCCATACGGTTAAAATAATACCCTACTTATATAGGTTGGATATTGTTGTACTTCGGGAAAAAAAATCATAACTACATGCAGGAAAATTTATACGTTTAAAATTGTCATCTTCTGACACATATAACTTTTTTATTTTTCTGTGTACTGGCTGGTAGGAGGACTCATTTTTTGTGCTGTGTTCTGAAGTTTTTATCGGTACCATTTTTGTATTGATCAGACTTTTTGATCGCTTTTTATTCATTTTTTCATGATTTAAATGTGACCAAAAATTCACTATTTTGGACTTTGGAATTTTTTTGCTCACACGCCATTGACCGTGAAATTTAATTAAGGATATATTTTTATAGTTCGGACATTTTCGCACGTGGCAATACCACATATGTTTATTTTTATTTACACAGTTTTTTTTTATGGGAAAAGGGGGTGATTCAAACTTTTGATAGGGAAGGGGTTAAATGACATTTGTTAACTTTTTTTTTTTTCACTTTTTTTTTCAGTGTTATAGCTCCCATTGGGATGCTTTTACCTTTCATTCTGATTCAGAGATTGTTTTTCGTGACATATTCTACTTTATGTTAGTGGAAAAATTTCTTGGTGACAAATTCCCAAATTTGATGAAAAAAATTGAAAATTTAGTATTTTTCGAACTTTGAAGCTCTCTGCTTGTTAGGGAAAATATACATTCCAAATAAATCATATTTTGATTAACAAATACAATATGTCTACTTTATGTATGCATCATAAAGTTGCCATGTTTTTACTTTTGGAAGTCATCAGAGGGCTTCAAAGTTCAGCAGCAATTTTCTAATTTTTCAAAAAAAAATTAAAATTGGAATTTTTCATGGACCAGTTTAGGTCTGAAGTGGATTTGAAGGGCCTTCATATTAGAAATACCCCCTAAAAAACCCCATTATAAAAAAAACTGAAAATTACAAAATCAAAGTATTCAAAATTACATTCAGTAAGTGTGTTAAACCCTTAGATGTTTCACAGGAATAGCAGCAAAGTGAAGGAGAAAATTCAAAATCTTAATTTTTTACACTCACATGTTCTTGTAGACCCAGTTTTTGAATTTTTACAAGGGGTAAAAGCAGAAAAATCTTATCAAAATTTGTAACCCAATTTCTCTTGAGTAAGGAAATACCTCATATGTGTAAGTGTTCGGCAGGCGCAGTAGAGGGCTCAGAAGTGAAGGAGTGACAATGGGATTTTGGAGAGAGAGTTTTTCTGAAATGGCATACCATTTTGGAAACTACACCCCTCAAGGCAAGTGACAAGGGGTCCAGTGAGCCTTAACATGCTACAGGTGTTTGATGACTTTCCGTTAAAGTCGGATGTGTAAATGATTTTTTTTTCTCACTATGTTAAGACGTAAAATGCTCTGCTGGCGAACTACAAAGCTCAGAAGAGGAGTCACATTTGGCTTTTTTTGCTGAAATGGTTTTTGGGGGGCACGTCCCATTTAGGAAGCCCCTATGGTGCCAGAATAGCAATAAAAAACACATGGCATACTATTTTGGAAACCACACCCATCAAGGAACGTAACAAGGAGTACAGGGAGCCTTAACACCTCACAAGTGTTTCACGACTTTTTGTTGAAGTTGGATGTGTAAATGAAAAAAAAAATAGTTTTCACTAAAATGTGTAACCCCATTTCTTCTGAGTATGGAAATACCCCATGTGTGGACGTCAAGTGCTCTGCTGGCGCACTACGATGCTCAAAAGGGGAGGAGCACCATTGAGCTTTTGGAAAGAAAATTTGTTTGGAATGGAAGTCAGGTGCCATGTGCGTTTACAAAGACCCCGTGGTGCCAGCACACCCCACTGGCGTTTGACAGATCTTTGGAACAGTGGGCTGAGCAAATGAAAAATAAAATTTTTCATTTTCGAGGACCACTGTTCCAAAAATCTGTCAGACACCTTTGGGGCGTTAATGCTCACTGCACCCCTTATTACATTCCATGAGGGGTGTAGTTTCCAAAATGGGGTCACATGGGGGGTCCATTGTTCTGGCACTATGGGGGCTTTGTAAACACATGTGGCCTTCAATTCCGGACAAATTTTCTCTTCAAAAGCCTAATGGCGCTCCTTCTCTTCTGAGCATTGTAGGGCACCCGCAGAGCACTTTACATTCACATATGAGGTATGTTCTTACTCAGAAGAAATGGGGTTACAAATTTTGGGGGACTTGTTTTCCTATTTTCCCTTGTGAAAATGAAAACTTTAGGGTAGCACCAGCCTTTTAGTGAAAATATATATTTTTTCATTTTCCCATCCAACTTTAACGAAAATTCATCAAACACCTGTGGGGTGTTAAGGCTCACTATACTCCTTGTTACATTCTGTGAGGGGTGCAGTTTCCAAAATGGGGTCACATGTGGGTATTGATTTTTTTGTGTTTATGTCAGAACCGCTGTAAAATCAGCCACCCCTGTGCAAATCACCAATGTAGGCCTCAAATGTACATAGTGGGATCTCACTCCTGAGCCTTGTTGTGCGCCCAAAGAGCATTTTACGCCCACATATGGAGTATATCCTTACTCAGGAGAAATTGCGTTACGAATTTTGGGGGTCTTTTTTTTCCTTTTACTGCTTGTGAAAATAAAAAGTATGGGGCAACACCAGCATGTTAGTGTACATTTTTTTTATTATTTTACACTAACAGTCTGTTGTAGCCTCCAACTTTTCCTTTTCATAAGGGGTAAAAGAAGAAAAAGCCCCACAAAATTTGTAGTACAATTTCTCCCGAGTACGGAAATACCCCATATGTGGCCGTAAACTGTTTCCTTGAAATACGACAGGGCTCTGAAGTGAGAGAGTGCCGTGCATATTTAAGGACTAAATTAGGGATTGCATAGGGGTGGACATAGGGATATTCTACGCCAGTGATTCTCAAACATGGTGCCTCCAGCTGTTGCTAAAGTTGTTAGCAACTGGGAGTTGTTTTTTTTACAACAGCTGGAGGCTCCGTTTTGGAGACACTGCTGTACAATACGTTTTTCATTTTTTTTGGTGGGGACAGTGTAAGGGATGTATATGTAGTGTTTTACCCTTTATCATGTGTTAGTGTAGTGTAATGTTTTTAGGGTACATTCGCACTGGCGGGTGTTTGCGGTGAGTTTCCCGCTAGGAGTTTGCGCTGTGGAGAAAAGTTTGCCGCAGCTCAAACTTGAAGAAGAAAACTCACTGTAAACTCGCCCGTGTGAATGTACCCTGTACATTCACATGGGGGGTGGCAAACCTTCAGCTGTTTCAAAACTACAACTCCCAGCATGTACTGACAGACCATGCATGCTGGGAGCTGTACTTTTGCAACAGCTGGAGGCACACTGGTTGGAAAACCTTCACTTAGGTTCTGTTACCTAACTCAGTATTTTCCAACCAGTGTGCCTCCAGCTGTTGCAAAACTACAACTCCCAGCATGTACTTATCGCCGAAGGGCATGCTGGGAGATGTAGTTATGCAACAGCTAGAGGTATGCAACTGCAACTCCCAGCATAACAAGACAGCTGTTTGCTGTTTGGACATGCTGGAATTTGCATTTTTGCAACATCTGGAGAGCTACAGTTTAGAGACCACTGCACAGTTATCTCCAAACTGTGGCCCTCAAGATGTTGCAAAACTACAAATCCCAGCATGCCCAGACATCAAACTGCTGTGTGGGCATGCTAGGAGTTGTAGTTTTGCAAAATCTAGAGGGCCACAGTTTAGACATCACTGCACAGTGATCTCCAAACTGTGACCCTCCAGCAGTTGCAAAACTATAAATCCCAGCATGCCCAAACAGCTGTATGGGCATGCTGGGAGTTGTAGTTTTGCAACATCTGGAGGGCTACAGTTTAGAGACCATTATATAGTGGTCTCAAACTGTAGCCCTCCAGATGTTGCTAGACAACTCACCGGCTTCCGTAGGATCCAGGGAGCCACATCGCCGTCCTCTGCTGCCACCGATCCCCGCCGCTGATCGTTGCCTCCGCCGTGGTAAGTGGACTTCGGCGCCGGTCCTCCTCGGTTTCCCCATTCTGCCCTGCCTATTGTGGGTGGGCAGAACGGGGAAACCGAAAGTTAACCTCCCGCCCCCCTATCTGCTATTGGTCATCGCTTATAGACGACCAATAGCAGGGATAGGAGGGGTGGAACCCCTACCACCTCACTCCTATCCCTTCAGGGGGATCGTGGGTGTCTTGGACAACCCTGATCCCCCTCATTTTCCGTGTCACCAGGTCAACCATAAACCCGTATGACCTGGAATCGCGCAAATTGCTGATGTGAATTCACCAGCGATTTGCGGCGATCACCGACATGGGGCTGTCTGATGACCACCCTGGGCATTTGCATGGGGTGACTGCTGATCGATATCAGCAGTCACCCAGGTTCGGTCCCCGCCCGGCACGCGGCACGGACCAAAATTCCCACGGAGTTACGCGTACGTTCTTGGTCCTTAACTACCAGGGAGCTTAGACTTACGCGTAACTCCATGGTCCTTAAGGGGTTAAAGATTATATTGAAGCTATGGGGACTAGTACTATGCTATTGGTACACTCTCCCAAATTTGGTCTCACAAAAATGTCTACTGGAGTACATAGGCAGTAACTTATATTGTCATCTAAACTCTAAAACACAAAACTAAAATAAATAAGTAAATAAAAAAGGCAGAAAAAAAAACACTTGCTTTAGAGCACTGTAACAGAAATTAAAACACAAATGAAGAATATTCTTGCAATTTTCATGACAGTTCAAGTGGTTATTATTCTGAGTGGTTTCCACATAACATTAATTACTGCACATTACATAATGCTCAGCTAGATTGACCAATTATGCATTACACTTTGCACAAAAAGGAAATATAATTGTGTGAGATCTACTGTTTGTGCAAAGCCATTTATTGTCTACAAAACAGAATTCAGGATATCCTGATTAAAATTAGGTCAATGTGTCAAATTGGTCGTATTTCTTTAAAGATTAAAAATATGTTTTACAGTTACAAAAACTTTGATTGACAAGTATACATTTTTTACATGTGTCCATAGCATGTCTTCTTACAGAATATTGTGCATTTTTTTATGAAACCAAATCATTTAAGTAAAGCAATAAACAAATAATAAATATAAGATTTACTTCTGATATGTGAAGATGTATGCATATGAATAATAAGAGTAATAAGTAAAAAATCATTCTATAAAAAAGCTGTTGCATTTTTTGCTAAACTTGCTGTAATCATAGTAATTTTTTTCAATTTCTTTTTCTATTTCTTTTGCCAATGGCAATTTTTGTTTTTTTATTTGATAACGTAATATTTTACAATAATTGTTTTCTATAGATAATGCAATTTGTGAAATATATATTCCCACTTTTAATAACCAAAACAGAGGGAATTCATACCTCAAGGTGTAAACTTATTACAATGTAACCTTCCAGTTATGTAAATGCAGAGAAATAAGATGTAGCTGGTTTAAATAAAATATGTGATTTATTAAATTAATATCAATAATATATGCTTAGTCTGGTATCTGTGCAGGCCCTTTCTACAGGTCCAGTAAAATTTGTTAAAATAACATTAAAACATGGTATCAATGCCAGTATTTATAATAATCATTATAGCAACTACATTTTCACAGTATGTCACCTTTGTATTGTGTCTCAGCTATAGATCCTTATAGACACATATGATTAGATCCAATTATGTAGTCTATGAAAAAAATTCCCAAAAATGATCCTGTGTGCCAGTAAATAAACTAAGCAGAGTTGCAATGTGAGCGCTGGATGATATCAAAAGTTATAGTATAATTGCACACTGTCCCGTTATCGGGACGTGGCCTTTAGCGGAGGGTATGCGATACAGGTTGGCACAGGCTGTGCCCAGCCTGCATGTACAGAGTACCTGTTTCCAGATGCAGATCGTCAGTAGAGGTGTCCTTTTGGTGCGCTGGCTCCACGAACTACAGGGGGATGCCGACTTCTCCTGCTGCTAGGTGGCACGACACTGCGTCCGGCATGCTGTAACAGAATCCTGGCAGGCAGGAGTGGTGAGCGCAGACCTTTTCAGCGACGTCCTCATGTAGCAGTTGGAGGAATTCTCTCTGCTTTGGTTATTATTTTTTTCCCCCTTTTGAGTTTAGTGCAACTCTACAGTGTACCTCGGTCTAGACTCTATATTAACATATTTATATTAGTGTGCAGCCACCCAAGTCATATTTTTCCTCTTAATATTCACACTTTTCACTTCCTGATAAAAGATTTTAGTAGCCATAAATATCTGGTAGGTACGCAGGTTCAGATTACACTTTTAAGACATTGTCTATCTTAAGAACTGAAATCTGCCAGGCAGCAGGAAATACGCTGTGTATGCGCCTTGAGCGGACAAACACAGCTTTCCCTGCCACAGCCTTGTGTGTGCTCGATGCAGGCCCGTGCATCATAGTTACATCCGTGCCCGCCTCCAAACCTCACTGCACACACAAGGCTGCGGCAGGGAAAGCCGTGTGTGTCTGCTCATTGGGGGAGATTTATCAAAACCTGTCCAGAGGAAAAGTTGCCCATTTGCCCATAGCAACCAATCAGATTGCTTCTTTCATTTTAAACAAGGCCTCTGAAAAATTAAAGAAACAATCTGATTGTTTGCTATGGGCAACTGGACAACTCTTCCTCTGAACAGGCTTTAAGAAATCTCCCCCATAGTGCATACAAAGCATTTTTGGCAGATTTCTCGCAGCATGAGATATGCTGTGTATGCCTTGCCGGTGACTCTACTGTAAGTATATTTTTATCTTATTATGTGGAGAATTATTCTAGAGAGCATTTTAAAAAATAAAATAAAATACCTTGAACACAAGCTATAGTTGTAAGTGGTGATGACATAACACTGTGGATTTTTTTTTTTTGCATGTATGATATATTTGGTGATAATATCGATTATCTCTATTACTGGCAACATTGGCCTCGGTATGGGGGGGTATGGGAAAATAAAGTTAAAAAAGTTGGTCAGTGCTATGTGCTTGCCCCCCCAGAATAAATGTTGCCAGCCTTTGACATTAAATCCTTAGCTGATTTACAAGTTTAACCAGTTAAACCTTTCATGTCTATGGGATTTTTTGATTATCCGTTATGACCCATTCTAGCCCGTCATGAATAACGGACGTTATTTGTGATGGAAGAAAAAAACAGCACATGCACTAATTTTTCACAAAAAACGGGTAAACTAACGGTCATTATTTTTAACATTAAAGTCTATGGCAAATGGATTCGCCTTTATGTAATCTGTTTGCACCTGGTTTATAATATCCGTTATTACTTCAAATTGAAGCGCTGCGGTGGGGAAAAATATTCTATATATCTTGCCCCCCACCACGCATTTATGTATGTTCCCTCAGCAGCGCATTTATATATGTTCCCCCCGTAGCGCATTTATATATGTTCCCCCCGCAGCGCATATATAGGTTTCCCCCTTGCAGCGATATCACAAGCCCCCGGCAGCTATGAATGATAAGTATTCTTTCAGCAGTGCATCGCCACCAGCCAGATGTGCTGCTGTTATACTTTTCATTCATACCGCTGCAAAGGCATTTGATTATAGAAGCGGTCTGGGGGCCAGACATATGGATATATGTCTGACCCCTGCAGCACATCTATATATAGATGCCGCTGCAGCTCTATGAATGACAAGTATTCTTTCAGCAGCGCATCGTGCCATCCAGATGCCCTGCTGTTATACTTTTCATTCATAGCTCTGCCGGGGGCTTATGATAGCGCTGCGGGGAGAACATATATATACGCGGCTGGGGGAACATATATATGCGCTGCCGGGGGCTTATGATAGCGCTGCGGGGGGAACATATATGCACTGCGAGGGGGGGACATATATAAATGTGCTGCGGTGGGAACATATATAAATGCGCTGCGGGGAGCAAGATATATAGAAGCGCTGCGGGTACCAGACATATAACCCCCCACCCAGGGATTCTATATATCTCTCCCCACCGCAGTGCTTCAAAGGATTGATCGCACCCGATGTGATTAGAAGTTATTAAACAGGGGAGCGGGCGGCATGCTGTGCTCCCCTGCAATGTACAATGTATTTACTTTCATTTTAAAATTCCCCACCGGGAGCCCTGAATGACCGGTACTAAGGAGCCATTCAGGGCTCCCGGCGGGGAATTTTAGAATGAAAGTAAATACATCGTACATCGCAGGGGAGCGTAGCATGCCACCCACTCCCCTGTTTAATAACTTTGGGTGCGATCAATCCCTCAGCCCCTGTACTGCAACCCCCATCATGGGGTTGTTCCATGATGTGGGTTGTAATACAAACACTAATGTAGCCTCCAGAGCTGGGGAACTACTACTCCCATCATGGAAACAAGTCTGTTCCATGATGGGAGTAGTAGTAGTCCCAGCAGTGGGAGTCTGTAGGCAGAGGTGTTAAAACGGCGGTACATGACAGATGTCATATTCAGCCGTTAGCCCCCATCCATTATCATACATCCGTTATCATACATCCGTTATCATACATCCATTTTTACACAGAAAACGGATGAATTCTCATAGTGTGAAATGAGCCTTATATTTGGAGATCAGTGGAAAGTAGTAGAAAGATATTTGTCAATATCAGAGTGAAGTCTCTCAATACTGAGCTGAATTTGTAGGTAATGTGTAACTAAAAAAGCATAAGTCTGCAGAGAGGCTGCAGATACAAAATTTGTTGTTTTTTTCTTTTAAATAAAGTATTTGCCAAGTTGCACTATCTTTTTGATTTTAGATGCATTGGAACGAGAGAAAATGATTTTAAGATAAAATTAAAATATACCTTCCCTGTAAGGTTAGATAACATTTAAAAAAATAATATGAACATGTTTCTTTTTTATTTTTATTTTTTTATTTAAGAAAATCAAGTCTACTATCTTTCATACTGTTTCAGTGAAGGATATTAAATGTTCTTTTGGCATGCATTGTTTCAATATGCGCTCTGATTCACAAATGAATTCAATCATGTTGTTCTAGTACTGTATGTGCTCTAATTCACAAATGAATTCCGTTTGAAAATGGGATGAACTTTACACTAAAAGATCTTAAAACTTTTATGATAACCCTAATTTCTGTTTCATTAAGATAGAACTATCTCTTCAAACTTCTTAATTTTTTTTTCCACATTAAAAGTTTGAGCAGCAAATAATTATATTCTAGTGAATATTTTGCGATATAAGTATCTTGTACTGTAAAATATTTTAATTATTCATTATACTATTATGAAGATTCCTTTTTCATGTGCTTTGGAAGCTAATAGCATAATAGTGCATCTCATTTAACCATTATGTAAGCATAATTAAAACTGGTATTATTTTAATGTAATTTCTCTACGCTATTCCTGTGTATGTGCTTGATTATGAAAATCATGTCAAATGACTTGTTCAGGATAACTGGAGGCAAAATACAGCTGCTTCCCTGATCTAGTCAATAAGAATACATAGATTTACTGAATCATTTGTAATTATACTGTTAGGTGTAGAATCAATACATAATAGGTTTAATATTATCACGCCAATATGCTAACCAATAGGCAAACTTGTAGTAAATACAATTTTTTTGTTTTTTATTTATGTTGTTCACTGTGTGGGATCAAAAATGCTATATTTTTAAGGGGTATTCCAGGAAAAAAAATAGTTTTTTATATATCAACTGGCTCCAGAAAGTTAAACAGATTTGTAAATGACTTCTATTAAAAAAAATCTTAATCCTTCCAATAATTATCAGCTGCTGAAGTTGACTTGTTCTTTTCTGTCTGGCAACAGTGCTCTCTGCTGACATCTCTGCTTGTCTCGGGAACTGCACAGAGTAGAGTAGGTTTGCTATGGGGATTTGCTTCTACTTTGGATAGTTCCCGAGACATGTGTCATCAGAGAGCACTTAGGCAGAAAAGAACAACTCTACTTCAGCAGCTAAAAAGTACTGAAAGGATTAAGATTTTTTTAATAGAAGTAATTTACAAATCTGTTTAACTTTCTGGAGCCAGTTGATATATAAAATGTTTTTTTCCTGGATAACCCCTTTAACCCCTTAAGGACACACGTCATAAATGTATGGCATACATTTATGGTGTGGCTATGAAGCGAGCACAGGAGCTGCGCTCGCTACATAGCAGGAGAGCTCCAGCTGCTATCAGCAGCTGGGGACTCACTGATAATGGTGGACATCAGTGATCATGCTAATGTATGCCATTAACCCTATAGATGCTGCAATCAATGCCGATCATGGCATCTATAGTGAAACCTTAGGTTCCAGTGGACTTATCTCACCCTCACTGTGTAATAACGGGGGTCAGATAAGCTCAAATCAGAGGTCTCTTACTTTCCTTTGGCGTTCCGAATGGCCAATCTTTTTGTGCAGCCTGGAGAGCTAAGATTGCTGATAGTGCTGATCAGTACTATGATATAACAAAGTACTGAACAGTACATAGCAATGTACTGTAATGATTGCTATTTTTAATCCCCTATTGGAACTGAAATCATGTAAAATAAATAATATGTTTTTTTTTTAAATATATAAAATCCCCTCTCCAATGAAAGTATAAATCACCTCCTATTCCCATTAAAAATAAAAAGAATAAAAAAATGTAATACAAATGAAAAAACACTACATATCTTATACCATCGTGTGCGTAAATGTCCAATCTATTAAAATAAAGCATGAGCAACGTAAAAAAAAATACCAAACACTATAATTGCAGATTTTTGGTCACATCACATGTCAGAAAAAATAATAAAAAGCTATCAAAAACTTCCATCAAAACAAAAATGGTACCAATAAAGACTAAAGATCAGGGCACAAAAAATGAGCTCTCATTCTGCCCCATAAAAGGAAAAATTAGAACGTTATAGACGGTCAGAATAGGACAATTTTAAACATACCGTATTTTTCGCCGTATAAGACGCACTTTTTCTTCCCCAAAACTGGGGGGAAAAAGTTGGTGCGTCTTATACGGCGAATACACCCCTATTGTGTGGGTCCCTGTGGCCATCAACGGCCGGGACCCGCGGCTAATACAGGACATCACCAATCGCGGTGATGCCCTGTATTAACCCTTCAGACGCGGCGATCAAAGCTGACCGCCGCGTCTGAAGAGAAAGTGACACTAACCCGGCTGTTCAGTCGGGCTGTTCGGGACCGCCGCGATTTCACCGACAGCGATGGAGCGACATCCAGGGCAGCGGTGACGGGTCCGGAGCAGCGGGGACACGTGAGTACTATCTCCTCCTGCAGTGGTCTTCAATCTGCGGACCTCCAGATGTTGCAAAACTACAACTCCCAGCATGCCCGGACAGCCATCTTCATTTTTTTAGATTTTGCCCCTAAAAATTGGGTGCGTCTTATACGCCGGTGCGTCCTATAGGACGAAAAATACGATACTTATTTTGTTAAAAAAAAGTTGTTGTTTTTTTAAGTTCTTTTTTAACATAGTACAATATAAACCGAGGTGGCTCTACCATTAGGCGAGTTAGGCAGCCGCCTAAGACCTCAAATTAGCAGGGGCCTCACAGCCTTCTAGTGGTGATGCGTACAATTTTTGCATCGCCACTCAGTATTGTACAGGAGCAGGGAACAGGAATAAAGGTCTATAAAAGGGTAGAGAAGGACAAGTATTTTAGGGGGGCAAGAGGAGAAGATTGCTCTATATTGGGGGTACAGAAGGACAGGAAGAGGGCTTTATATAAGAGGGGACAGGAGGTGAGGAAGAGGGCTGTATATAAGGGGGTACAGGAGGAGAAGAGGGTTCTATATAAAGGGGTTCAGAAGGAGAGGAATAGGGTTTTATAAAATGGTACAGAAAGAGGAGAGGCTTTATATAAGAGGGTATAGAAGGAGAGGAAGAGGGCTGTATATAAGGGGGTACAGGACGAGAGGAAAAGATCTGCATATAAGGGGGTACAGGAGAAAAAGAGGGCTTAATAAATATGGTACAGGAAGAGAAGAGGGCTCTATATAAGTGGTACAGGAGAAGAATAGGGCTCTACATAAGGGAGTTCAGTAGGAGAGGAAGAGGGCTCCATATAAGTGGGTACACAAGAAAAGGAGTGGTCAGGACATGGACAGGAGGAGAAGGTCTTTAGGGGGAAAGCAGGAGGAGTGGAGGGGTCTATGGGGGAAGGAGAGAAGGAAAACATATATATTGGGGGACAGAAGAGTCTATGTGGGGTGCAGCAATGTCACCTATTAAAGGAAGATCAGGAGGAGCGGTCCATACAGAGGGGGGAACGGGGCTTGCAGATGAAGAACGGTGGGACAGGGGAAGATTCTTCAGGGTGAGTGTCAGAGAGTAGAAGACATACAGGGCCGTAGAGCCTAAGGGAGTGCCCCTGTCTGTCACTATGAGGTCCCTTTAGGTCATGTTTCCACTGCTTCTATTCTGCAACTCACAGCGCCCTGCAGGCCAGACACTTCCTGGCACCAGGGTGACATCTCAATCATCTGCTGTCATTAGCATAGGAGTATAGGAGATTTATTTAGATTTTATAGATTCTGAGGCTTTTCCTGTGATATCTGTACCCAGGCAGCTGCCCAGTAATTTATACAATACTGTCCCTTGGCCCTCGTGCTGCCAACCCACACTACGCCGTAACATCAGTGAAGGCCTTGTGTTCAAGTTTCTCCCAAACAGAGCCACCTCTGAATATAAACGTGGGCATCATTTTAATCGTATTGACTTACAGAATAAGAAAACATGTCAGTTTTACCCTAAAATGCACAGTGTAAAAGCTAAACCCCCCAAAATTGGCTCAATTGTGTTTTTCTTTTAAATTTCCCCACACAAAAAATATTTTTTGGGTTGCGCTGTACATTTTATGGTACATAATACAAGGAGTCAGCACAAAGTACAATTGGTCACACAAAAAAAAAAAAAAAAAAAAACAAGCCTTAATATGGGTCTGTATATGGGAAAATAAAAAAGTATGCCTCTTGAAACACAAGGAAGAAAAACAAAAAAATATTTTTCTTCTAATCAACTGGTGCCAGAAAGTTAAACAGATTTGTAAATTACTGCTAATTAAAAATCTTAATCCTTCCAGGACTTATCAGCTCTTGTATACTACAGAGGAAGTTGTATAGTTATTTTCTGTCTGACCACAGTGCTCTCTGCTGACACTTCTGTACCAGCCTTCTATATCACTTATATGTCTACATTCTTGGTTTAAAAACATGTGATATATACTTTCCCATTTGTAAGGTAACAGCAAATTAAAATTGTCTACATTTAACATGCATTAGCCCTCTAAAATGCTTGCATGTCGACATTCTTGGTTTAAAAACACACATTATATGCACCAGTTGTAAGGTAACAACAAATTAAAAGTCCCTATATTCAACGTGTATCAGCCCTCTAAAGCCCTTGTATGTCTACATTCTTGGTTAAAAACACACACATTATATTTACCTGGTTGTAAGGTAACAGCTAATTAAAAGTGCCAGGTGGCTGGTCGTAGTAGTAGAAGCAAAATCAGCCGTCCAAAGTTTTCACTGTCTGCCAGGGGTTGTGTCGTTTCACAGGATAATACAGCTCTTGAGTTGACTCATTCAAAGTCTTCTCACAAGTAGAAATAATTGTTTGATAATATGTTGGTGACTCAGCTGTCAGTGGATTCCTTATCGTCAAGAGTTACATGGCATGGTCCTAGCTGGTCTGTTTTCTTATTTCTGTTTTTGCTTCCTGCTCTTTCTGCAATGCTGAAGGATAGCACTAGCCACAAGGATGAGTTGTGCGAGGACAGTCAACCTCTGGAGTATGTTGCCAAGGTGGTGGAGGTGGAAGCAGTGCCTGATCCTAGCATTAGCAGGACTGGTGGTTGTAGGCATATGGGGGTTACTGTAAGGCATCATGGTGGCTATCCTGAGGGGGAGCAAGAAGGACGATGAGTTTGATGATGAAGATATAGTGTTCGACAGGACGTGGGAACCAGTTAAGGAGGAGGTGATGTGTTGAGAGCTGGATAATAGTGGGTGTGTCTGCGAAAATTAGCATAGTCAACGTTGGGGCTGAACACCTGACAAATGTAACAGACATAACTATTTTGCTGTGTGAAAATTCTCTTCTAAGTTACCAGATTCAGAAAACATGACACTATGTAATTTCTACATATATAAAGGAAGCCGTGGCCAAATCTTCGTCTCTACAGCATATGGACGTAACAAGGCCATGTGGGACAATCGAGATGCCCCAAAACATGAGAAATACTTTGCTGCTGCTGCCATTGATACTCCTTCAGATCCCTTCCAACTGTCTAGCAGCCAGGCCTTGTCCACTGGCAGCACATTATTATTGTCTTGTCCTCATTAGTGTTGTGTAGACTTGTGCAGAACCAAAAATTTTGTTTTGTTTCGTTACATTTATTTAAAAAAAAAATGTCAGTTCTGTTCGACATTCAGGATGGAATAATTTTTTGTTTCATTCTGTCTTCAGACAAAGTAGGCAAAATTTTCGGATCTATTCGTTATTCGTGTTTTATAACTTTTTCGGTTGAATTTGTTTTTCGGATAGATGCGGTATTTCTAACGAATAATGGAAATGGCCGAAGTAAATAAGCCGATAGGCCAGGCCAGACCTTTTCAACAAACTTTACTGATCCTTTTGTAAAAAAGAACCAATAAAATAAATTGAATTAATTAATTACTGCCGATACACATTTAACGAACGCATTCGTTAATTAGTTTTCAGGTTTCGACAGTGTATTGTTCAGATTATCGTTTTTCGGAAATATTTGAAAAATGTATTTTGTACGTTTGGATCGATCCAAACATACAAATTCGGTAAAATTCATACGAATATGTATTCGTAATGAAACAAATTGCACATATCTAGTGTTGTGTCCTCCATCTTAATCCCATCAGTTATCCTTTGGTAAATTTATATCCAACAAATAACAGTATTCTCCCAGTCACCCTGTTGTAGTGCACATTAATTTATGTGGTATGCCCAGCCCAGGTGGTGCATATCTAGTCGCCATTATTTTGCTAAGAAAGCCATCACTGCTTTGCACAATCATGAGGTGGAGAGGGAGGCTTCATCGTGTCAAGGCCAGGAAAATTTTAGTGACACCTCCACATTTCTCCTGATCAGGTTCAACTGCTTACACCATCCTCCTCCTTATACAGATCCTCCCTCATAGACATCTTGCATCCCCTGTAAGGAAGAGTGTAGCTAATCCCCCCTTCCTTTCATCAGTGCAAGATGTTTCACACTGGCACTCTATTTATGATCTCTTTATGATCTGAAAACATGGTCGCTAAATATTGTCATCAAAGTTTTTAGAGAAATTTAGCGGTCTCGGGATGTGATGGCTATGGCAGGAAAATTTGCCTTCAGGTTTAGCCATTGTTATGATTTTAAACATGTCCTCCTTGACCAATGATGCCAAAACGGTCTTCCTCAACAACACCTCATTTAGGATGTTTCAACATTACACATGTTGGACTGCCTGTACAAGAAGCGCAAAGTGGTGACAAACTCCCTGATGCAGCAGACACATGATTTTTGGAGCCAGTGTGACTTTAAGCTCAGGGATTCGCAGCTAATCTGAGACTCTTGTTGTATGCTCAGGCATTTTGAAGAGACGACAAGATTTGTCAGCAAGGAAAGCAGTGGAATTAGTAATGTATTGCAGGTCATTTTCCTTCTGCAGCAAAGGCTAACGGTGATGGAGGAGGGTTTACATCTGGCTGGCAGCAGTATAGATGTTCTACTTGAGGAGGAGTTGGATGAGGAGGATGAGAAAGTGAGACCTGAAGAGGATAATTTGGAAATTAAATCTGTCTAAGAGATAGGGGACAAGGAGCCTACACAAGGCGACAGTAAGGGTGCATTCACATGTGCGTATTTTTTCTGCAGATCTGTTGCAGACTTGCTGTTACAGATTTTGCTGCCCATTGACTTCAATGGGCTGCAAAATCTGCTAAAGCACATCTGCAGCAGATCTTCAGAAGAAAATATGCATGTGTGAACGCACCCTAATGATGACAACGAAGAGGATCAGTTGGAGTATGAGTTGGAGTCAGAACAAGCTGGGCCCTCAAGAAAGCTGGCAAGGATGGCTAGATGTATGCTTTCTTGCTTGCGCAGTGACAGGCATATTGCGTGCTTAACCCCTTCAGGACTTCAGTTTTTTTTCATCTTTGCACTTTCGTTTTTTCCACCTCACCTTCTAAAAATCATACCAATTTTCCACCTACAGACCCATATGAGGGCTTGTGTTTTGAGACACCAATTTTACTTTGTAATGACATCAATAATTCACCACAAAATCCACGGCTAAACAAACAAAAGAAAAAAAAAACATTTGTGGGGCCATTTTGTAACTTTTGGGGGCTTCTACGCAGAGCACTTTTTGGTACAAAATACACCTAATGTTTATTCTGTAGGTCTATACGATTAAAATGATACCCAACTTATGAAAGTTTTATTTTGTTTTACTTTTTTTTTTCAATTATAACTTTTTGTACAAAAATGTATATGTTTAAAAATGTCCTCTGCCCACCCCTTAACTTGTTTATTTCTCCATATATGGAGATGTGTGGGGCTCATTTTTTGCACCATGATCTCTAGTTTTTATCTGTACCATTTTTGTTTTGATGGGACTTTTTGATCTTCTTTCATATCTTTTTTAAAATATACAAAGTGACCAAAAAGTTGCAATTCTGTAATTTGGCACTTTTTTTTTACATATACACCATTGACTGTGCAGTTTACTTAATGTTACATTTTTATAGTTCGGACATTTAAGTACATAGCGATTCCACATATGTTTATTGTCAGGGTCTGGACTGGTATGCTGGAAGGAGATGGGTAGTGGATCCTCTGTGCCAGAGAGGCGATGGCATGGGCCGTACCAGGGGAACGGAATCTAAGGGGTTACCGGTTTTCACCAGAGCCTGCCGCAAAGCGGGATGGACTTGCTGCGGCAGGTAACCCCCAGGTCATTCCACCCAATAGCGACTCGACCTCTCTAGCGGCTGAGACAAGGCACAGGCAAGGTCAGACGTAGCAGAAGGTCAGGGCAGGTAGCAACGGTTCGTAGTCAGGGGCAACAGCAAGGGTCTGGATACACAGGCAATGGGCTCACAAAAACGCTTTCACTGGCACAAAGGCAACAAGATCCGGCAAGGACAGGAAGGGGAAGAGGGTTTTTATATGAAATGGGAGTGAGTACACTGATTGGGCCAGGCACCAATTAATGGTGCACTGGCCCTTTAAATTTCAGAAAGTCAGCGCGCGCGCCCTAGAGAGCGGGACCGCGCGCGCCGGGACGGAACTGAAGGAGGATGGGGCAGGTGAGAGGATCGGGATGCGACCCGTGGGCGGGCACATACCTCCATGCGGATCACATCCCCGCCGGGGACACAAGAGCAGCGCTCCCGGTCAGTGGTTCTGACCGGGGTGCTGCACACAGAAGAACGCTGCGAGCGCTCCGGGGAGGGACAGGGACCCGGATCGCTCGGCGTTACAGTATCCCCCCCCCCCTTAGGTCTCCCCCTCCTTTTTGAGCCCAGGAATCTGCGGATGAGCTCTTTGTCAAGAATGTTGGCCTCAGGTTCCCAGGACCTCTCTTCAGGACCACAATTCTCCCAATTAATTAAAAAAATCTTTTACATCGGACGACCTTGGAGGCGAGGATCTCCTTGACAGAGAAGACATCAGAGGAGCCAGAGACAGGAGCAGGAACAGTGACCTTGGGAGAATAACGGTTAGGTATGAGAGGTTTAAGAAGAGAAACAGAGTTGGGAATACAAAGAGAAGAGGGAAGAGGAAGTTGATAGGAGACAGGATTAATTTGTTTTTTGATTTTGAAGGGTCCAAGGAAACGAGGACCTAGCTTGTAGCTAGGCACAGGGAAACAAATGTACCTAGCTGAAAGCCACACTTTGTCTACAGGGACAAAAACAGGGGGAGGTCTTCTCCTCTTATCGGCATGTTTCTTCATGTGAGGTGAGGCCAGCAAAAGAGAATTACGAGTCTTACTCCAGATGGAGGAAAAATCTTGAGTCAATTCATTCACAGTAGGAACTCCAGAGGAAGAGGGAATAGGGAGGGGGGGGGGGAATCGGTTGACGGCCGTACACCACAAAAAATTGGGACTTGGAAGAAGACTCAGATTCTTTAAAATTGTATGAAAATTCGGCCCAGGGCAAAAGGTCCACCCAGTCATCTTGACGGGAGGAGACAAAATGATGCAAGTAGTCACCGAGTATTTGATTTACTCTTTCCACTTGACCGTTGGATTGAGGGTGGTAAGTAGACATGTGCAATTCAGTTCGGCACGAATGTCTAATTTACCTAATTTTACAGTTTTCGTGCATTCGGACCGATCCGAATGCACGAAAACATATTTTGAACATTCCTGAATCGCCACGACAATACGAATAGCAAAGTAACGAATACATTCGTTATTTCCCGAACATTCGGTAAATCTTTTTATTCTTTTTTTGGACTTTAGCGATCCTAAAAAAATATGGAGATACCTTTTTTTATTAAAATTTTGTAGGGTATCATAAAAAAAATCATAAAAAAGATACAGTAGTGATGGAAAAAATTGTATCTAACGAAATGTATCATTTTTATTATGAAATGTTTATTCATTTTTAAACAGGGATCAATTTATGTGAGCGGGTAAAGCACTAAAAATGTAGCCGACAATAATAAAAATGTATTGTGTGCGTGTTTTTCACTTTTTTGAAATTTTTTTTTTAGGTAGTACTACTACTCCCAGCATGGTACACACTGTTCCATGATGGGAGTAGTAGTTACCTGTACTAATTGACAGATCACAGGGGTCCCTTGCGATCTTCTTGTATAATGTATAGATGCGGCGGCTGCTTTTCTATGGTCCCCTGCACTCACGTATATATACACATATTCATATTTCCCGCAGAGCTGTGATTGGCCAGATCATTCCAGCCAATCACAGCTCTCTGTGAGAAATATGAATATGTGTATATATACGGCCGTGCAGGGGACCATAGGAGAACGGCCGCCGCATCCATACATTATACTGGAGGATCGCAGCGGGTGTCAGGAGTGATACCCGCAGTGATCTTTCCTTTACTACAAGTACTACCACTCCCAACATGGAGTACACTCTGCTCCATGCTGGGAGCTGTAGTACCTGCATTAATAGACAGATCGCAGCGGGTGTCAGAAGTTACACTTGCTGCGATATGTCTATTAATGCAGGTACTACAGCTCCCAGCATGGAGCAGAGTGTGCTCCATGTTGGGAGTATTAGTACCTGCAGTAAGGGACAGATCCCAGGGATGTCACTTCTCCTGGCACCCGCTGCGATCCTCCTGATGTGAATGTCGGGATCAGCTGTTCTCAGGGCTACAAAGCCGGGAGAACAGCTGACGCTGAGCCGTAGGTATACATCGTATATCTACTGCCCAGCAAGAACTTACAGTGAGCCTGCAATGTGTATACAGTATACACATTGCTGGCTCACTTAACCCCTTGCTGAGCTGTGCGCTATGCGCAAGCCCAGCAAGGGAAGAGTTAACTTACACTGCTGGACAGTGTAGGTTAACCCTTTGGGCGGTATACACTATATACAGCTATCTATAGATAGCTGTATAAAGTGTATACAGAAGACGAAGCCCAGTTTACTTTCCTCGAGTCCCGGGCCGGGTTTGTGTAGCTCCGCCCCCTAGTGATGACGTCATTAGGGGCGGAGCTACAGAAGGGAACAAGGCTAGTTTAATCTGAAGCTCTGTTCACATTGTACGTTTTGTATAATGTGAACAGACCCTTCTGGCAGTGTCTACCCAGACAGGGAGACTCCAGCTATTGCTAAACTACAACTCCCAGCATGCCCAGACAGCCAAAGGCTGTCTGGGCATGCTGGGAGTTGTAGTTTTGCACCAATTGGTGGCTCCCTGTTTGGGTAGACATTGCATCATGGGTGCTCTCCTCAGCGGACAGCGCCAAAAATGTCATAACCAATTTTTTTGTGTTTTTTTTCGTTTCAGATCCGTGTATGCAGAGGATTACTGCGGATTCGATGGATTACGGCGGATTACGATGGATTATTTTTTTTCCTTTAATAAAATGGTTAACGAGGTCTGTGGGGGAGTGTTTTTTTAAATAAAATAATTTTTCCAATGTGTTGTGTTTTTTTTTTATTGAATTTTCAGGGTTAGTAGTGGAAGCTGTCTTATTGACGGAATCCATTACAAGGCCAGGGCTTAGTGCTAGCCACAAAAACAGTTAGTGCTAACCCCCAATTATTACCCCGGTACCCACCGACACAGGGGTGCCGGGAAGAGCCGGTACCAACAGGCCCGGAGCGTCAAAAATGGCGCTCCTGGACCTAGGCGGTAACAGGCTGGCGTTATTTAGGCTGGGGAGGGCCAGTAACAATGGTCCTCGCCCACCCTGGTAACGTCAGGCTGTTGCTGTTTGGTTGGTATTGTGCTGAGAATGAAAATACGGGGAACCCTATGCGTTTTTTTTTATAAATTTTTTTATATTTAAATTTTTTAAAAAAACGTATAGGGTTCCCCGTATTTTCATTCTCAGCACAATACCAACCAAACAGCAACAGCCTGAAGTTACCATGGTGGGCGAGGACCATTGTTACTGGCCCTCCCCAGCCTAAATAACGCCAGCCTGTTACCGCCTAGGTCCAGGAGCGCCATTTTTGACGCTCCGGGCCTGTTGGTATCGGCTCTTCCCGGCACCCCTGTGGCGGTGGGTACCGGGGTAATAATTGGGGGTTAGCGCTAGCTGTTTTTGTGGCTAGCACTAAGCCCTGGCCTAGTAATGGATTCCGTCAATAAGACAGCTTCCACTACTAACCCTGAAAAAAAATAAAATAAATAAAAAACACTACACATTGGAAAAATTATTTTATTTAAAAACAACACTCCCCCACAGACCTCGTTAACCATTTTATTAAAGGAAAAAATAATAATCCGCCGTAATCCATCGAATCCGCAGTAATCCTCTGCATACACGGATCTGAAACGAGAAGAAAAAAAACACAAAAAATTGGTTATGATATTTTTGGCGCTGTCCGCTGGGGAGAGCACCCATGATGCAATGTCTACCCAAACAGGGAGCCACCAATTGGTGCAAAACTACAACTCCCAGCATGCCCAGACAGCCTTTGGCTGTCTGGGCATGCTGGGAGTTGTAGTTTAGTAACAGCTGGAGTCTCCCTGTCTGGGTAGACACTGCCAGAAGGGTCTGTTCACATTATACAAAACGTACAATGTGAACAGAGCTTCAGATAAACTAGCCTTGTTCCCTTCTGTAGCTCCGCCCCCTAATGACGTCATCACAAAGGGGCGGAGCTACACTGACCTGCCAGGTACTCGAGGGAAGTAAGCTGGACTTCGTCTTCTGTATACACTGTATACAGCTATCTATAGATAGCTGTATATAGTGTATACCGCCCAAAGGGTTAACCTACACTGTCCAGCAGTGTATGTTAACTCTTCCCTTGCTGGGTTTGCGCATAGCGCACAGCTCAGCAAGGGGTTAAGTGAGCCAGCAATGTGTATACTGTATACACATTGCAGGCTCACTGTAAGTTCTTGCTGGGCAGTAGATATACGATGTATACCTACGGCTCAGCGTCAGCTGTTCTCCCGGCTCTGTAGCCCTGAGAACAGCTGATCCCGACATTCACATCAGGAGGATCGCAGCGGGTGTCAGGAGGAGTGACATCCCTGGGATCTGTCCCTTACTGCAGGCAATACTCCCAACATGGAGCACACTCTGCTCCATGCTGGGAGCTGTAATACCTGCATTAATAGACATATTGCAGCGAGTGTAACTTCTGACACCCGCTGCGATCTGTCTATTAATGCAGGTACTACAGCTCCCAGCATGGAGCAGAGTGTACTCCATGTTGGGAGTGGTAGTACTTGTAGTAAAGGAAAGATCACTGCAGGTATCACTCCTGACACCCGCTGTGATCCTCCAGTATAATGTATGGATGCGGCGGCTGTTCTCCTATGGTCCCCTGCACGGCCATATATATACACATATTCCTATTTCTCACAGAGAGCTGTGATTGGCTGGAATGATCTGGCCAATCACAGCTCTGTGGGAAATATGAATATGTGTATATATACGTGAGTGCAGGGGACCATAGAAGAGCAGCCGCCGCATCTGTACATTATACAAGAGGATCGCAAGGGACCCCTGCGATCTGTCAATTAGTACAGGTAACTACTACTCCCATCATGGAAGAGTATGTTCCATGCTGGGAGTAGTAGTACTACCTAAAAAATGTTTTATAAAAAAGTGAAAAACACGCACACACTACATTTTTATTATTGTCGGCTACATTTTTAGTGCTTTACCGGCTCACATAAATTGATCCCTGTTTAAAAATGAAAAAACATTTCATAATAAAAATATACATTTTGTTAGATACAATTTTTTCCATCACTACTGTATCTTTTTTATTATGATTTTTTTTATGGTACCCTACGAAATTTTAATAAAAAAGGTATGGCCATAATTTTTTAGGATCGTTAAAGTCCCCAAAAAAATTAAAAATTTACCGAATGTACCCGAATACCGAATGTATCCGAAAAAAATCAACCTGAATACCCGAATACCGAATGTATCTGAAAAATCTAAACCGAAAATATTGCCGAACCGAAATTTTTTTCAAAAACGAAAAAACTAAACGAAATGAAACGAAAATGTTTCTAGTGCACAAGTCTAGTGGTAAGCAGAAGAAAATTTTTATTTGATTTTTAATTGACTACATAGAGCTCTCCAAAATTTGGAAACAAATTGGACGCCTCTGTCAGAGACGATGTGCGTGGGAAGCCCATGTAGGCGAAAAATATGAAGGAAAAATAGTTTTGCCAATTGAGGCGCAGTAGGCAGACCTGGCAGAGGGACAAAATGGGCCATTTTAGAAAAACGATCAACGACCACCCAAACTACTGTATCGCCGTGAGACGATGGAAGGTCAGTAATGAAGTCCATAGCTATATGGGACCAGGGATGTTCAGGCACAGACAGAGGAAGAAGAAGGCCTGCAGGTTTCTGGCGTGGGGTTTTGTCACTGGCACAAACAGTACAAGCCCGAACGAAATCAGTCACATCCTTCTCCAGGGAGGACAACCAATAGTGTCTGGAAATTAACTGCACAGACTTCTTGACACCAGCATGTCCGGCCAAATGAGAGGAGTGACCCCATTTAAGGATTTTGAGCCGAAGGCGTGGAGGTACGACGGTCTTTCCAGTAGGAATTTGCACAAGGGTGGTAGGAGCAGAGGAGATAAGGCACTCAGGAGGAATAATGTGCTGAGGAAGAGTTTCAGATTCAGAGATTCTGAGTTTCAGATCGGTGGAACGTGATAGAGCATCAGCCCTGACATTTTTGTCGGCAGGATGAAAATGTATTTCAAAATTGAAGCGGGCAAAAAACAACGACCAACTAGCTTGGCGTGGATTCAATCGCTGTGCAGATTGAAGATAGGACAAGTATTTATGGTCCGTATAGATGATGATGGGGTGAACGGATCCTTCCAAGAGATGTCTCCACTCCTCAAGTGCCAACTTGATGCCCAAGAGTTCTCGGTTGCCAATCGAGTAATTTTTCTCTGCAGGAGAAAAGGTTTTGGAGAAAAAAACGCAGGTGAGGGTCTTTCCCGTTGCGTTTTTTAAAATAAAAATTGCACCAGCTCCGACAGATGAGGCCTCAACTTCGAGGATAAAGGGCTTCAATGGTTCAGGCTTGGACAGTACAGGAGCAGAGGCAAAGGCAGCTTTGAGGTGGTTAAAGGCTTCCTCCGCCTGTGGTAGCCAGGATTTCGGATTAGCATTTTTCTTGGTTAATGCTACAACAGGAGCAACGATGGTGGAGAAGTGGGGAATGAATTGACGGTAATAATTAGCAAATCCGAGAAAACGTTGGATAGCTCACAGACCAGTGGGGCGTGGTCAATCTAATACCACAGATAGCTTGTCAGGGTCCATTTGAAGGCCCTGACCGGACACTATGTATCCCAGGAAGGGTAGACTGCTGCGCTCAAAGAGACATTTTTCAATTTTGGCATAAAGATGATTTTTGCGTAGACGCTGGAGCACTTAACGGACATGGAGGCGGTGTTCCTCTAGGTTGGAGGAAAAAATGAGGATGTCATCAAGATAGGCTACCACACAGAAATACAGCATGTCCCGAAAAATCTCATTAACAAAGTCCTGAAAGACTGCAGGGGCGTTGCAAAGTCCAAAGGGCATGACAAGATTGTCAAAGTGTCCATCTCTAGTATTGAACGCGGTTTTCCATTCGTCACCTTCTCGAATACGGATAAGATTATAGGCACCCCTAAGATCGAGTTTGGTAAAAAAAATTTTGCTTCCCGCAGGCGATCAAATAGTTCTGAGATGAGAGGAAAAGAATAACAGTTCTTTACAGTAATTTTGTTAAGACCGCGGTAGTCAATGCAAGGCCGTAGGGATCCATCTTTTTTTAGCAACAAAATAGAAGCCTGATCCTGCAGGAGATTAAGATTTTCTGATAAAACCCTTTTTAAGATTTTCTTGTATATATTTAGACATGGCCTGCATTTCTGTAGCGGATAGAGGGAAAATCCCGCCACGGGGGGGAGTAGTGCCAGGAAGCAAGTCAATAGGGCAGTCAAAGGGTCTGTGTGGCGGTAAGATCTCTGCTTGCTTTTTACAGAACACATCAGTGAAGTCCTGGTAGGCCTTAGGTAAGCCTGGCAGAGGTGTAGTGATGGAAACTTGACAGATGGGTAGAGACTTCATGCATCGCTTTTGACAGGAAGAACCCCAACTTTTAATGTCCCCAGAGGACCAATCTAGGGTAGGGGAATGGCGCTGCAGCCATGGCAGGCTAAGTAAGACTTCCGAGGTAGAGTTGGGAAGTACAAAAAATTCTATGTCCTCTTGATGGAGGACACCAATACCCATGCGCAAAGAGTGCTATAGCACACGGTACAGTCCAGATTTTTGAAGTTTGAAGAGACGGGTCACCGGGATGTTGAATTTTATTGATCAATGAAGCTTTAATGAAATTTCACGTTGAACCAGAGTCCAGAAAGGCCTTAGCAGAGAAGGAAGACTTAGTGGGCAAGGAAATCCATACTGGTATAGTCAGGCGTGGAGAGGAAGAATTCACACCTAGTAATGCCTCTCCCACGTTCACTAGGTGCGTGCGTTTCCCTTACACGAAGGACAAAGAGGACAGTTGTTTAAGAAATATTCGGAGCTCGCACAGTACAGGCACAAGTTCTCGTTCCTACGGCGAGTCCTCTTTTGTTAGGTCAGGCGAAACAGATCCACTTGCATGGCCTCCTCGGCGGAAGGCACAGAAACAGGTTGCAATGGATGCTGAAAGAGAGGAGCCAGGCGCGGATTACGCCTGGTGCGAACAAGATCTTTTTCCTGGCGAAGCTCCTGGCGTCTATGTAGCGCATATCAAAGCGGATAGCCTCCCTGGATGAGTTCGGTCAGGGAGGAGGGTATCTCTCGTGCGGCCAGACAATCCTTGATGTAGCTGGATAAACCTTTCTTGAAGGTCTTGCAGAGAGCCTCATTATTCCAGGCCAACTCAGAGGCCAGTGTGCGGAACTGTATGGTTAATTCGCCCACTGTATAGTCTCCTTGGACAAGGTTTAGCAAGGCTGTTTCAGCGGATGATGCACAGGCAGGTTCCTCAAAGACATTGCATACTTCGGAGAAGAAGGACTGAATGGTAGCGGTGGCAGGATCATTGCGGTCCCAAAGTGGTGTGGCCCAGGATAAGGCCTTTCCAGAGAGCAGGCTGACCACGAACGCCACCTTAGACCGTTCTGTGGGAAACTGGTTTGACATCATCTCCAGGTGTAGGGAACACTGGGACAGGAACCCACGGCACAGCTTAGAGTCCCCATCAAACTTATCAGGTAGGGACAGACGGAATCTAGAAGCGGCAACTCGCTGTGGAGGAGATGCTGGAGCTGGCGGAGGAGATGGTTGCTGTTGTTGTGGCAGAAGCTGCTGAAGCATGTCAGTCAACTGAAACAGCTGTTGTCCTTGTTGGGCGATCTGCTGAGATTGCTGGGCGACCATGGAGGTTAGGTCAGCGATACTGGGCAGCGGCACCTCAGCAGGATCCATGGCCGGATCTACTGTCAGGGTCCGGACTGGTATGCGGGAAGGAGACGGGTAGTGGATCCTCTGTGCCAGAGAGGCGATGGCGTGGGCCGTACCAGGGGAACAGAATCTAAGGGGTTACTGGTTTTCACCAGAGCCCGCCGCAAAGCGGGATGGACTTGCTGCGGCAGGTAACTCCCAGGTCATTCCACCCAATAGCGACTCGACCTCTCTAGCGGCTGAGACTGGCACTGGACACAAGGACAAGGCACAGGCAAGGTCAGACGTAGCAGAAGGTCAGGGCAGGTAGCAACAGTTCGGAGTCAGGGGCAACAGCAAGGGTCTGGATACACAGGCAATGGGCTCACAAAAACTCTTTCACTGGCACAAAGGCAACAAGATCCGGCAAGGACAGGAAGGGGAAGAGGGTTTTTATATGAAATGGGAGTGATTACACTGATTGGGCCAGGCACCAATTAATGGTGCACTGGCCCTTTAAATTTCAGAGAGCCGGCGCGCGCGCCCTAGAGAGCGGGGCCGCATGCACCGGGATGGAACTGAAGGAGGATGGGGCAGGTGAGAGGATCGGGATGCGACCCACGGGAGGGCACGTCCCGCCACACGGATCGCATCCCCGCCGGGGACACAAGAGCAGCGCTCCCGGTCAGCGGGTCTGACCTGGGCGCTGCACACAGAAGAACGCCTCGGCATTACATTTATTCTTCTTTACATATTTTTTAAGGGAAAACTGTCAGCAAGTTCACCCACACTAAACCCAATACATTGGGTTTTAGTGTGGGTGAACAGGAGTCTCTAATGGGTTCACTTACTTTGAAAAGTTAGCATCCTCTAAAGAGTCCGACATCACCTCCTGTGTTGCGCTCTGCCGGCGGTTGCACTTCCAATACCCATGAGTGCATTTTGACACCATCAGGCATCTACCAGGGATACTGAATGCAGTTTTATTTTAGTGCTAGTAAGCTTAAAAATCTGTGAGTGCATTAAACAAGCTGTTAGTTGCAATGGGTTACTACATGTCGCCATAACCAAGCCTTAAAATCGCTAGAAAACTACTTGAATATATTCCTAGCTGTGTTATAAAGGGCTTTTGAGCTCTTAGGCAGTGTTATAAATGTGTTTAGGGGCTTATTTCATTCCTGGTTCATGTCAACTAGAACCCAAAATTTTGTGAAAGTTCTGCGGCACGGTGTTTGCTCATCTCTATTGACAACTAAACAATTGTCCATTTGTCAGCTATCTTTGTGAACTTTAGATGCCTGATGTTGAAAGTACACGGAACTTCTCTCTTGGCCACTGAGAGAACTTTAGAGTCTAACTTTGAATGGAAGATTCATCTCATTCAGTATTTTAAAGAGTTGTTTTTTTTGTTTTTGTTTTTTCATGGTTTGTTTAAAATAATCACAAATATAAAATGAAAAACCTGTGACACCAGTATTAACCCCTTAAGGACCAGGCCATTTTACACCTTAGGACCAGAGTGTTTTTTGAACATCTTACCACTGTCACTTTAAACATTAATAACTCTGGAATGCTTTTAGTTATCATTCTGATTCCGAGATAGTTTTTTCGTGACATATTCTACTTTAACATGGTGGTAAATTTTGTGGTAACTTGCATCCTTTCTTGGTGAAAAATCCCCAAATTTAATGAAAAAATTTAAAATTTTGCATTTTTCTAACTTTGAAGCTCTCTGCTTGTAATTTTTCTCAACATTTTCAAACTCACTATTTTTCAGGGACCAGTTCAGGTTTGAAGTGGATTTGAAGGGTCTTCATATTAAAAATACCCCATAAAAGACCCCATTATAAAACGGCACCCCCCAAAGTATTCAAAATTCCATTCAGTCAGTGTTTTAACCCTTTAGGTGTTTCACAGGAATAGCAGAAAAGTGAAGGAGAAAATTCACAATCTTCATTTTTTACACTTGCATGTTCTTGTAGACCCAATTTTTGAATTTTTGCAAGGGGTAAAAGGAGAAAATTTATAATGTATTTGTAGCCCAATTTCTCTCGAGTAAGCACATACCTCATATGTCTATGTAAAGTGTTCGGCGGGCGCAGTAGAGGGCTCAGAAGCGAAGGAGCGACAAGGGGATTTTGTAGAGTAAGTATTCCTGAAATGGTTTTTGGGGGCATGTTGCATTTAGGTGCCAGAACAGCAAAAAAAAAACGCATGGCATACCATTTTGGAAACTAGACCCCTTGAGGAACATAACAAGGAATTAAGTGAGCCTTAATACCCCACAGGTGTTTCACGACTTTTGCATATGTAAAAAAATAAATAAAAAATGTCACTTAAATGTGTGTTTCCCCCAAAATTTCACATTTTTGCAAGGGTTAATAGCAGAAAATACCCTCCAAAATTTGTAACCCCATCTCTTCTGAGTATGGAGGTACCCCATAAGTTGACCTGAAGTGCACTACGGGCGAACGACAATGCTCAGAAGAGAAGGAGTCATATTTGGCTTTTTGAGAGCAAATTTTGGTCGGGGGGCATGTCGCATTTAGGAAGCCCCTATGGTGCCAGAACAGCAAAAAAAAAAACCACATGGCATACCATTTTGGAAACTAGACCTCTTGAGGAACGTAACAAGGAATTAAGTGAGCCTTAATACCCCACAGGGGTTTCACGACTTTTGCATATGTAAAAAAAAAAAAAAATAATTTCACTAAAATGTGTTTCCCCCCAAATTTCACATTTTTGTAAGGGTTAATAGCAGAAAATACCCCCAAAATTTGTAACCCAATCTCTTCTGAGTATGGAGGTACCCCATAAGTTGACCTGAAGTGCACTACGGGCAAACTACAATGCTCAGAAGAGAAGTTGTCCTATTTGGCTTTTTGAGAACAAATTTTGGTCGGGGAGCATGTCGCATTTAGGAAGCCCCTATGGTGCAAGAACAGCAAAAAAAAAAACACATGGCATACCATTTTGGAAACTAGACCCCTTGAGGAACGTAACTAGGAATAAAGTGAGTCTTCATACCCCACAGGGGTTTCACAACTTTTGCATATGTAAAAAAAAAAAAAAAAAAAAAATTCAATAAAATGTGTGTTTCCCCCCAAATTTCACATTTTTGCAAGGGTTAATAGCAGAAAATACCCCCCAAAATTTGTAACCCCATTTCTTCTGAGTATGGAAATACCCCATGTGTGGACGTCAAGTGCCCTGCGGTCGAACTACAATGGTCAGAAGAGGAGGAGCGCCGTTGAGCTTTTGAAAAGGGAATTTTTTTGGAATGGTAGTCAAGGGCCATGTGCGTTTACAAAGCCCCCGTGCCAGAACAGTGGACCCCCCAACATGTGACCCCATTTTGGAAACTACACCCCTCACAGAATTGAATAAGGGGTGCAGTGAGTTTTTACACCCCACTGGCATTTGACAGATCTTTGGAACAGTGGGCTGAGCAAATGAAAAATTACATTTTTCATTTTCACGGACCACTGTTCCAAAAATCTGTCAGACACCTGTGGGGTGTAAATGCTCACTGCACCCCTTATTACATTACGTGAGGGGTGTAGTTTCCAAAATGGGGTCACATGTTGGGGGGTCCATTGTTCTGGCACTATGGGGGCTTTGTAAACACACGTGGCCTTCAATTCCGAACACATTTTCTCTTCAAAATCCCAATGGCACTCCCTCTCTTCTGAGCATTGTAGTTCACCCGCCGAGCACTTTACATCCACATTTGGGGTATTTTCTTACTTACTTAAGAAATGGGGTTACAAATTTTGGGGGGCTTTTTTCCTATTTTCCCTTGTGAAAATGAAAAATTTAGGGTAACCAGCATTTTAGTGAAAAAAAAAATCATTTTTTTCATTTTCCCATCCAACTTTAACGAAAATTTGTCAAACACCAGTGGGGTGTTAAGGCTCACTATACCCCTTGTTACATTCCGTGAGGGGTGTAGTTTCCAAAATGGGGTCACATGTCGGTATTTATTTTTTTTCGTTTATGTCAGAACCGCTGTAAAATTAGCCACCCCTGTGCAAATCACCAATTTAGGCTTCAAATCTACATAGTGTGCTCTCACTCTTGAGCCTTGTTATGCGCCTGCAGATCATTTTACACCCACATCTAGGGTATTACCGTACTCAGGAGAAATTGCATTAATTTGGGGGGTCTTTTTTTCCTTTTACCTCTTGTGAAAATAAAAAGTAAAGGGCAACACCAGCATGTTAGTGTAAAAAAATTTTTTTTTTACACTAACAGGCTGGTGTAGACCCAAACTTTTCCTTTTCATAAGGGGTAAAAGGAGAAAAAGCCCCCTTAAAATTTGTAGTGTAATTTCTCCCGAGTACGGAGATACCCCATATGTGGCCCTAAACTGTTTCCTTGAAATACGACAGGGCTCCGAAGTGAGAGAGCGCCATGCGCATTTGAGGACTAAATTAGGGATTGCATAGGGGTGGACATAGGGGTATTCTATGCCAGTGATTCCCAAACAGGGTGCCTCCAGCTGTTGCTAAACTCCCAGCATGCCTGGACAGTCAGTGGCTGTCCAGAAATGCTGGGAGTTGTTGTTTTGCAACAGCTGGAGGCTCTGTTTTGGAAACACTGCCTTATAATACGTTTTTAATTTTTATTTGGGGGGACAGTGTAAGAGGTGTATATGTAGTGGTTTACCCTTTATTTTGTGTTAGTGTAGTGTAGTGTTTTTAGGGTGCATTCACACTGGCGGAGGTTTACAGTGAGTTCCCTGCTAGCAGTTTGCACTGCGGTGAAAATTTTGCCGTAACTCATACTTGAAGCAGAAAACTTACTGTAAGCCTGCCCGTGTGAATGTACCCTGTAAGTTCACATGGGGGGGGGGGGGGGGGCAAACCGCCAGCTGTTTCAAAACTACAACTCCCAGCATGTTCTGACAGACAGTGCATGTTGGGAATTGTACTTTTTCAACAGCTGGAGGCACACTGGTTGGAAAACCTTCAGTTAGGTTCTGTTATCTAACTCAATATTTTCCAACCAGTGTGCCTCCAGCTGTTGCAAAACTATAACTCCCAGCATGTGCTGATCACCGAAGGGCATGCTGGGAGATGTAGTTATGCAACAGCTGGAGGGATCACAACTACAACTCCCAGCATGCTGGGATTTGCAGTTTTGCAACATCTGGAGAGCTACAGTATAGAGACCACTGCAAACTGTGGCCCTCCAGATGCTGCAAAACTACAAATCCCAGCTTGCCCAGACAGCAAACAGTTGTGTGGGCATGCCAGGAGTTGTAGTTTTGCAAGATCTGGAGGGCTATAGTTCAGAGACTACCATATAGTTGTCTCAAACTGTAGCCCTCCAGCTGTTGCAAAACTACAACTCCCAGCATGCCCAAATAGCTGTCTGGACATGCTGGGAGTTGTAGTTTTGCAACATCTGGAGTGCTACAGTGTAGAGACCACTATATAGTGGTCTCGGACTGCAGCCCTCCAGATGTTGCTAGGCAACTTACAGGCTTCCGTCGGATCCCGGGAGCCTGCTGCACGACATCGCCGCCCGCCGATCTCCGATGCCGATCGTCGCCCGGAGCCTCCGCAGATCAGTAAGTGTACTCCGGCGCCGGTCCTGTGTTATTTCCCCATTCTGCCCCGCCTATTGTGGGTGGGCAGGACGGGGAAAATGAAAGTTAAGCCCCCCGCCCCCGATCTGCTATTGGTGGTTGAGTCTAGACCACAAATAGCAGGGATAGGAGGGGTGGCACCCCTGCCACCTCACTCCTATCTCTCCAGGGGTATTGTGGGTGTCTTAGACACCTGCGATCCCCCTTATATTCCGGGTCACCGGGTCACCATAGACCCGTAATGACCCGGAATTGCGTAAATCGCAAGTGTGAATTAACTTGCGATTTGCGACGATTGCCGACATGGGGGGGTCTGATGACCCCCCTGGGCATTTGCGCGGGGTGCCTGCTGATAGATATCAGCAGTCACCCCGGTCTGGTCCCCGCCCGGCGCGCGGCGGGGACCGAAATTCCCACGGTGGACGTACTCATACGTGCCTGGTCCTTAAGTACCAGGGTGCAGGGACGTACTCATAAGTGTCTGGTCCTTAAGAGGTTAAAGAGGTACACTGACATCTTGTTTGAACAAAAAAAAATGGATAAAAATACTGCAGAAGCATTAAAGGGATATTCCTGGCAAAAACATTTTAACCTCTATCCAAAGGATAGGGGATAAGATGTCTGATCGCGGGGGGGGGGATTGTGGGCGCTGCTGAGACATGAATGGAGGGGGCGTGGCATGACGTTACTTCCCCAGTCCCGGTAACCTGGAGGTTTCCGAAACTGGAGATTCAGCACCCGCATAGAAAGCGGGTGCTGCAGGAAGATCGCGGGGGGGGCTCAGAAGTGGGCCCCCGTGATCAGACATCTTATCCCCTATCTTTTGGATAGGGGATAAAATGTTTTTGCCTTAAATACCCCTTTAATTTTGGTCATCCAGTCTGCCCTAGTTCTGAAATCACTACAATTGCATTTGTTTTGGTGATCTTAGTCCTTTACTTTCTGGTTGTTCTCGGCTCTTCATCCCAGTCCTCCTGCTTACTGCAGAGTAATTGTGACAGTGACTTCCCCAGATCTGTTAAAGAACATTTCATTTTACAGCTGACTTTCACAAAATCATTAAGGTTGCAGTTTCTGCAATCCCTTTTCTGTCTTCTTTGTCTGTCTGCTGGAAGCACCCCTCTTTCGCTTTAAATGTCCCATAAAAGTAATATGTTTATCAGATAGGGAGAAAGTGATCTGGGCTGAAGGGGCTGAATAGAGGTAATGACATCACATCACAGGGAGTGGGCTAGAGCTGAGACAAAATAAAGCTTCACCTCCTGAGACAGCAGATGATTATGTGTTGTTTCAAAAGAGAGAGAGGACAGAGAGCTAGAGACAATACCACATTAAAAATAAAGACCTACACAACTTTCTGTCAGGGGTGAATCACCCAAAAGCACACTGGAGCCAAAATAAATTGTGAAAACCATTAGTAAGTTATATAATTTGGGGTGATAGCCTGATAACACTTTAAGGTGTACTCACACATAGTTATGAGCGGCAGAAGCCATATTCGAATTCGCAATATTTTGCGAATATATGGCCGAATTTTCATCTTATGTTCGCGAAATTCGCATATTCGCTATGTTGGTTCACTTTTTTTTCCATGCGAAAATCGTAATGAAATTGGTATAATGCGCATGCGTGATTATATCTTTCAACTAACACTATACCCTACACTAGAACCTATATGCTAAACTAACCTACCCTATCTAACACTATCACTTTTTTTACACAGTCCACATCATTGTTGGGATGTGTACTGTGAAGAAAAAAACAAATATTTGTCATTATGAATATATATATCGCTATATCCTAAATATTTGCGAAATCGCAAAGTGCTGATATTAGCAGTAAAAATTTGCATTTTGAAAATTTGCGCTCAACACTATTCACACTATCCTGAAAAGCTGGATTTTATGCTGCAGATTTAAATGTAAACTTAATGACTGAACACAGCTTCAAATCCTGCACATGAAATCCTGTGCATTAAATAGTATACTTTACGTGTGAATACACCCTAAGGGTTTTAACATCAGCAAATGGCAAAATAATTCCAATGTTATTGGTATCTAAATGTCATAGTGTTTAATTCTGAAACAAAATCAGCTGTAGATGCTTTTTTCAAACTATTGAACATACAGAAAAACTACAACATTAGTAAATATTCTTCCATAAAATGTATTATTCACTTCCTTAACTGCTGTATTACCGTATATATACTCTAGTATTAGCTGTTCAGAATATAAGCCGAGGCCCCTAATTTCACCCCAAAAACCCAGGAAAACCTATTGACTCGAGTATAAGCCTAGGGTGGGAAATACATCATCCCCCCTCCCGTCATCATTCCCCCCCCCCCCCGGTCATCATCCTGCCCTCCTCTGTCATTCTCCCGACTCCCACTGTCATCATCCAGACCCCCCTCATCCCTCCTGTCACCATCCAGACCCCCCTCATCCCCCCAACATACAGATCCCCTTTGCTCCACATATCATTATCCAGATCCCCCCTCATACCCCCCTGTCATCATCCAGACCCCCCTCATCCCCCCATCATACAGATCTCCCTTGCCCCCCATTTCATTATTCAGATCACCCTCATACCCCCCTGTTATCATCCAGACCCCCTCTCTTGTTGTCTACTCACCTCCCCAGTTGCAGCTCTGTTGGTCCTTCCCTAGCAGCCGTCCAACGTCACTGCAGAGACTGTCCGACTTCTAATGGGGAGGGTGAGCCGGTTCGGGCCATCCATCTTCACCGAGAGGCCCTCTTCTCTGCTGGTGGCCCCGGACTAGTGACACTGCATTGATGACGCCCCGTAGGGATGCCCCTGATGTCAGTGGCGTCAATGCAGCGTCACTAGTCCAGGGGCCACCCCGCAGCAGAGAAGAGGGCCTCTCGGTGAAGATGGATGGCCCGAACCGGCTCACCCTCCCCACTGGAAGTCGGACGGTCCCTGCACGGCAGCGTCACTAGTCCAGGGCCGGCCCGGAGCGGAGAAGAGGGCCTCCTGGTTAAGATGGATGGCCCGGACCGGCTCACCCTCACCACTGGAAGTCGGATGGTCCCTGCAGCATAGATGGGTGAAGATGGACGGCCCGACCCATCCCCTCGCCACCCCCACTGGTATGCCTGCAATTTTTTTCCCCCATCACTCGAGTATAAGCCGAGGAGGACGTTTTCGGCATGAAAAATGGTGCTGAAAAACTTGGCTTATACGGTACTTAATGAACTATAGGAAATAGTGTTTAAAGATAATGGGGGAGATTTATCAAACGATTTAGACTGGTTTTTCCTGTCTAAATATGTCGCACAGAAAGTCGCAGTCTAAATATGTGCGACTTTTCTGCGACTTTTGCTGTAGAGGATTTTTAGAACATGATGCATGGAAGTCTATTTTAGACGGAAATGCATTGGAAAATGCATTGGTGCTGAATTTATCAAGTGCGACTTTTGTGCGACAAGTCGCATCTGCCCAAAATACGCTGAAATGTCAGACCATGTTGGAGCAGGTCTAAATGCAGTTTAAGCTGTAGACCCTGAAGTCTGAGCACAGAATTTATCAAGGGCTGTGAGACCTTTGATAAATTAGGAGCACAATAGACAGGAGACTACCACATACGCTGGTCTATAAGCATACCCAGAATAGACTAGATTAGTAAATGTCCCCCATTTAGTGGTAAAATGAATATTGACTGGCAATCAAGTCATTTTAATGCTGAAAATATTTCTTAATTTGAAACCTTCAGTAAGTAAACAGTTATTTTTGTAGTTGGCCTTTTAAAATTCAATAAAGTTAAAAACTGTAATTATCTATAGTTGTAATTATAATCTGTGCTCAAATGTCACATGTGTAATAAACCGAAAGGTTAGAACTGTACCTTAAATCAGCATTTAGTTGCACTATTGGTGTTTTTACCTTTTTCTCTCATAATGTCTGAATAAGCATGATACCCTTTAGGCATATTATTAGCGTCTTTATAAAATAAAAAGTATTGTTCTGAATAGACTACGAGCCAAAAGTGTAACTTAATGCTGTTGGACCCCAATGCAAAATGTGTACACAATAGAGAATAGGGAGGCCTCTACTTTACTTCTGCATACTTCTAATTTAATATGGGGGCATATGTAGTTTTTTAAGTTGATTTCCATGCAAATCTGGCAAAAGAAGTAGACAGTAAAAACAGTAGAAACACATATCTGGCACAACATAACATGCAATGCAAACTTTACAGAAAGGCCACCAGATTCAGGTATATCAGGATGATACTTTATTCATAATATGAAAAGCAATTTAAATGTCTATTGTAAGAAGAGGCAGAATGGCACTCACTCAATTACTTGAAGCGATCTTGATTTATTATTGCCATCAAAGTACAAAGGGTTACAGCTGTTTCACGCACACATATACACACACACACAATAGTCTGTGGAAGCGTGCTTGTGCGTGTGAAACAGCTTTAACCATTTCTTCTGTGGCATTGAACGGCAGTGTCCTGCACAATTTTGTACTTTGATGGCTTAAATAAAGCAAGTATTTGGGAATTTGCTATTCTGCTTCTGCTTACTATGGACAATCTGGCAAAACATGTCATGCTCTGTAATGTTGCCTGTATAGAAGCTTCTTTCCCTAGAATGATTGTTAGTTTCTGGGAGGAATAGCTTCCTGTACATGGCAACTATATGGCTCTGCCAGGTGCATGGGGCCTAATATAGTGTATTACATAGAGTAAAACATTGTTAGCCGAAAAAATATAAACATGTTTTTTAGACCAATAAACAGAAAATGAGATGGCTCTCTATCCAAAGTTAAAATGGATTAGATCGGGCTGCCAGTAAACACCTATACCAAGGGTGTGAGGGAATAACAAGACAAATACTGAACTGGTGCTCAAGATTAAAAATATATGGCAACAGGTTGTATATAAAAATATTTTATTAAATGGGAAACATATATAATATAGTGTATCCATCCACAGGGTCCTTGTGGCTGGACAATATAGAAACATATAAAAAGATAAAAATAAAACCTGCCATTTAATGCAATACACCTACATGCACAATTGCCAATATTCAAAAAAATTTATTAAAGTCTCTAAATATGGTAGCGCTAGAAGAAAGCTTTATGTCGAAAATGCTGATCCAATATGCAAACGCACAATTCCAGTATCTGAAATATAGAAGTTCATGATACCAGTATTTCAAATGTCCTCTGAACTGATGTAAAAATAGTCAAATATGATGGTACACTAAAACCGCTCACCTAGACTGTGACCTCTTGTTCTTGCCCCAACCATGTCCTCCCATGGTCCTCGATGTAGATTGGCCGTGCGTGCAGACCTGAATATAGAGGTGGCTATGCCTCACTGAATTCACCAGTTGATGTTTGACACGGATGCCAACTGCAGCCCCTGCGGTCCTGGGTGCCCGTCGGTCCTGACTGCAGACTTATAATTAGTGATGAGCAGCATATGCCATGTTCGAATTTGCGATATTTCGTGAATATTTAGATGAATATTGTCCTATATTTGCGAAATTCGCATATTCGAAATATTTGCGGTTATTTACGCATGTGGATAACGATCTATCTATATACGTATCTATCTATCCATTTATCTATCTCCTAATATTTTTTAGTGACGATATTCACGAATACGAGCATATTTGCAAACATTTGCTTATTCGCATATTCTCATATTGCGAAATTTTTCTCTCCAGTCTAATACAGTAAATAGTATAGGAGTCTTCTTTAGACCACAAGCTGGAAGCAGGGAGGGATGAGATCACTGTCATGTGTTCTGTGGGAAAAAAACAAAATTATGAATATTCGTAATTGCGAATATATATTGCTATATTCGCCATATTCGCAAATATGCAAAATTTGCTATAAATATTGGAATTGCGAATATTCACGTTCAACACTACTTAGGATCAGCGATCCCAAATTATAAGAGTGGTGATCCTGGAGAGGCAGAAACCAGGAACATTTATGACTTTGAATCATTAACGCCTAAAGGTCTGAATGTAGACTTTGAACTCTTTGGTTTCTTGGAGAAGTCGTAGATATCTGGTTGTGGGCCTCCGTCCACAATCCGTCAGTGGCAGGCTGTTCTACAGCGCACTGATTGGTCCTGGTCATTGGCCCCTTCCAGCTAAATCTGCTTCTTCAGCATTTCTCTGATTTGCTAGAAGTATTTTTCATTTACTATTTTTCATTCCCTATACTGTCATTTGTGCTATTATCTGGTTTATTTTATCTTTATCAATCCATTCTCAGTTTCTGCAGCTGCTTAGTACCCATTCCACTTGTATGAATACAATGGTCCCTCAACATACAATGATAATTAGTTCCAAATGAACCGTCGTTACTTGAATCCATCATATGTTAAGGGATCCATGCAATAATAAAAGACAATGTTATATTCACAGGTCCCCGCCACTCCGTGTCAGCCGCTGCCCTGGATCTTCGCTCTCCAGTGCCGTCATCTCGTCGCTGCACACGCCGCCCCTATTGGATGACGGGACGGTGTGCACGGTGAGCAGCTGATGCAGTCTGCTCTGCCGGATAGCCGTTGATGCGATGGCCCTGATATACAAAACATTGTATGTTGATGCTGCCTCTGAGAGGCCATTGTATGTTAAAATGATCGTATGTCGGGGCCATTGTAAGTCGGGGATCGCTGCATAGGGGTGTTCCTTTGTCCTTTTTTTTAATTTTATTTTAACTACTTTGCATGAATTTAGTGTCCCCTTTTATCTCTATCCATTTGCAAAAATATAGCTGTGTCCCCCATTTTGTATGTATACTTATATTTTCATCTTTATTTTATATTTATATTTTTACTTTTATTTTATTTTTATTATCATTTTTATATTTATTATTATTAGTATTTATTATTTTTATTTTCATTTTATTTTATTATCTTTTTTTTTTTTTCATTTTTACTTGCATGGGACCTGAAACAAAAACCCATCTTTTATATAAGGGTGTATTTAACTATCATATCTTTTTTGACATATAAGTAATATGTGTATCAGGTATTATTGAAATGTCTCCAACCAAGTTATGTGGGGACATACATTTCCCATAAATTTGCATGGGACTTTAAACAAAAACCCCGACCCTGGCAAATGGGGGTGAGTAAGGGTTAAATCACCTATCCTATGTTTGTTGTTGATATATAAGTAACATGTGTGCTAAGTTTCATGTTAAAGGAGAACTACGGGATTGAAAATTTTATCCCCACGATCTCCCATACGGGGCCGCGGCTCTCTGCATAGAGAGCGCGTGTCGACCACCGCACGAGGCGGCGGCTGACATGCGCCCTCCATTTACTGCTATGGGAGAGCCGAAGGCAATTTCCGGCTCTCCCATAGCAGTGTATGGAGGGGGCGTGTCGGCCGCTGCTTCGTGCGGTGGTCAACACGCCCTCTCTAACCAGAGAGCCGGGGCCCCATACGGGAGATCACGGGGGACCCAGCGGTTGGACCCCCCGCGATCTGAAACTTATCCCCTATCCTTAGGATAGGGGATACATTTTTCAATCCC